>NC_088226.1:14912289-15029789 GCF_036934945.1 Oncorhynchus masou masou | reverse complement strand
GGTGGAAAACAAGAGAAAATGGCTGGTTAACCTGTACAGTGCTGGTCCCTTGGTCCACCCTTATAGGGCATCTTGGTTCCCTGAAACCCTACTCGACATTCTCCCACAACGCAGCTAGTCTTTGCTCATCTAAAGCAGTCCTGTGAGTGTGCACACACAACACACACACACACCCACACCCACACATCACGGTAAATAATTGTTATTAAATAATGTACGGCCTCTAGTAGGTCTAAAATGGCCACCTCACAGGTCTGGAGGGTTTGGATCTGTGCCAGCTTGTTTTGTTTTGACTCCCCTATCCTCTCCAGTCCTTTCATCTCCCTTTGTCTCTGCCCTCCCCTAATTTCTTCTCCCTTTATCTCCTCTCCCCTCCTTTACTCTCCCCAATTCTTCCCTCCCCTACTCTCCACTTCTCTCCGGGGCTGCAGAGAACCAGGCCCTCAATTAGTCACTGGCTTTGGGATAATAAGGTCATTTTGTCACCCCCTGTTGAACTCTGGGTTTGTTGGACAGATGGAGAGAAAGAGAGAGACAGAGGGGTGGTGAGGCCGACGTTGAATGGGCCACTCTCGAGTGCCGCTATCTGGGCCAATCACAATCACACAATCAACACCCACAAGAGCCGTTACATAAACTAACAGGTCACTTCAATCTCAACCTTGCCTTGCTGGTCCACAGCATAGCCCACACTCACTCACTCTCACTCAGACACTCAGATGAATTGATTCAAGGTGCTGATCGTGAGTCATTTGGAGACGGAGAGAGAGAGAGAGGAGTAGGCCATTAATAGGGATGGAAAACATTAGGAGAAATCTGGTACAGCATTGAAGGGTGAAGGAGCAGGAAAGCGTGTGACTTTAAGAAACACTGCAAAACAACGCACAGGAGGAAGTGGATACTGGCAGGGAAACAGATTTCCCAACGCAAACATAAACACACAAAACAAAACACACACAAACAGAATCCCTCTCTTCCTTTCTCTCTCTCTCCTTACTCTCTGTCACCTCTGCCGAACCTTCTCCTCCTATCCCCCATCACACACTGTCTCTTCTCTCATCGGTGACATCTACTTTTCCTCACAGAAGGCAGTGTTCCTTTAAAGTCTTACTGTCAACCCCAATTTCAGTCTTTGCCCAACCCCTTGAAATGTAAAAAAGAAAGATGTAAGTATTCATTTTGGGGGTGGGGGGGTAAATGTAGTTATACCTGAACCCAACACTTTCTCACGAAGGCATACTTACCAGAAGTCTACTGGCAAGCTCTGATAATGTAATTATGGACATCGCCAACAAACACAAATCTGGACTGTTAACTCACAGTGGTAAGAGCACAGAGTTCCTGACATCTATTGCCACTGGCGGTGTAAGTCTGACTCCGCCATGGGGCGCAAGGAAATATAGACTCAAATTTATTGTGGTATTGTTTCGGGAAGAAAGGTGCAAAAGTGCAACTCCTTGTAAATAAAGATTAGGGGCTCAATTCAATCCAACCTGCATGGCAGTATTTACACAGGAGCTCTTTTTACAATGGTCAACTTAACTCACAGATTGGTCTTGGGTATTGTGGGCACAAGTTAGTAAAAAATACATAGTGTTGACATGTCCACCGTCGTCATCTATTGTTATGATGGATGTAGCTACGATGGATCTTGTTATGATGGATGTAGCTACGATGGATCTGGTTATGATGGATGTAGCTACGATGGATCTTGTTATGATGGATGTAGCTACGATGGATCTTGTTATGATGGATGTAGCTACGATGGATCTGGTTATGATGGATGTAGCTACGATGGATCTTGTTATGATGGATGTAGCTACGATGGATCTTGTTATGATGGATGTAGCTACGATGGATCTTGTTATGATGGATGTAGCTACGATGGATCTTGTTATGATGGATGTAGCTACGATGGATCTTGTTATGATGGATGTAGCTACGATGGATCTTGTTATGATGGATGTAGCTACGATGGATCTGGTTATGATGGATGTAGCTACGATGGATCTTGTTATGATGGATGTAGCTACGATGGATCTTGTTATGATGGAAGTAGCTACGATGGATCTTGTTATGATGGATGAAGCTATGATGGATCTTGTTATGATGGATGTAGCTACGATGGATCTGGTTATGATGGATGTAGCTACGATGGATCTTGTTATGATGGATGTAGCTACGATGGATCTTGTTATGATGGATGTAGCTACGATGGATCTTGTTATGATGGATGTAGCTACGAAGGATCTTGTTATGATGGATGTAGCTACGATGGATCTTGTTATGATGGATGTAGCTACGATGGATCTTGTTATGATGGATGTAGCTACGATGGATCTTGTTATGATGGATGTAGCTACGATGGATCTTGTTACGATGGATCTTGTTATGATGGATGTAGCCACGATGGATCTTGTTACGATGGATCTTGTTATGATGGATGTAGCTATGATGGATCTTGTTATGATGGATGTAGCTACGATGGATCTGGTTATGATGGATGTAGCTACGATGGATCTTGTTATGATGGATGTAGCTACGATGGATCTTGTTATGATGGATGTAGCTACGATGGATCTTGTTATGATGGATGTAGCTACGATGGATCTTGTTATGATGGATGTAGCTACGATGGATCTTGTTACGATGGATCTTGTTATGATGGATGTAGCCACGATGGATCTTGTTACGATGGATCTTGTTATGATGGATGTAGCTACGATGGATCTTGTTATGATGGATGTAGCTACGATGGATCTTGTTACGATGGATCTTGTTATGATGGATGTAGCTATGATGGATCTTGTTATGATGGATGTAGCTACGATGGATCTGGTTATGATGGATGTAGCTACGATGGATCTTGTTATGATGGATGTAGCTACGATGGATCTTGTTATGATGGATGTAGCTACGATGGATCTTGTTATGATGGATGTAGCTACGATGGATCTTGTTACGATGGATCTTGTTATCATTGATGTAGCTACGATGGATCTTGTTATGATGGATGTAGCAACGATGGATCTGGTTATGATGGATGTAGCTACGATGGATCTGGTTATGATGGATGTAGCTACGATGGATCTTGTTACGATGGATCTTGTTACGATGGATCTTGTTATGATGGATGTAGCTACGATGGATCTTGTTATGATGGATGTAGCTATGATGGATCTTGTTATGATGGATGTAGCTACGATGGATCTGGTTATGATGGATGTAGCTACGATGGATCTTGTTACGATGGATGTAGCTACGATGGATCTTGTTATGATGGATGTAGCTATGATAGGTCTGGTTATGATGGATGTAGCTACGATGGATCTTGTTATGATGGATGTAGCTACAATGGATCTGGTTATGATGGATGTAGCTACGATGGATCTGGTTATGATGGATGTAGCTACGATGGATCTTGTTACGATGGATGTAGCTACGATGGATCTGGTTATGATGGATGTGGATGATCTTGTTACGATGGAGCTTGTTATGATGGATGTAGCTACGATGGATCTTGTTATGATGGATGTAGCTATGATGGGTCTGGTTATGATGGATGTAGCTACAATGGATCTTGTTATGATGGATGTAGCTACAATGGATCTTGTTACGATGGATTTTGTTATGATGGATGTAGCTACGATGGATCTTGTTATGATGGATGTAGCTACGATGGATCTTGTTACGATGGATGTAGCTACGATGGATCTTGTTATGATGGATGTAGCTACGATGGATCTTGTTACGATGGATCTTGTTATGATGGATGTAGCTACGATGGATCTTGTTACGATGGATCTTGTTATGATGGATGTAGTTACGATGGATCTTGTTATGATGGATGTAGCTACGATGGATCTTGTTACGATGGATCTTGTTATCATTGATGTAGCTACGATGGATCTTGTTATGATGGATGTAGCTACGATGGATCTGGTTATGATGGATGTAGCTACGATGGATCTGGTTATGATGGATGTAGCTACGATGGATCTTGTTACGATGGATCTTGTTACGATGGATCTTGTTATGATGGATGTAGCTACGATGGATCTTGTTATGATGGATGTAGCTATGATGGATCTTGTTATGATGGATCTGGTTATGATGGATCTTGTTACGATGGATGTAGCTACGATGGATCTGGTTATGATGGATGTAGCTACGATGGATCTTGTTACGATGGAGCTTGTTATGATGGATGTAGCTACGATGGATCTTGTTATGATGGATGTAGCTATGATGGGTCTGGTTATGATGGATGTAGCTACGATGGATCTTGTTATGATGGATGTAGCTACAATGGATCTTGTTACGATGGATCTTGTTACGATGGATCTTGTTATGATGGATGTAGCTATGATGGATCTTGTTACGATGGATCTTGTTATGATGGATGTAGCTACGATGGATCTTGTTACGATGGATTTTGTTATGATGGATGTAGCTACGATGGATCTTGTTATGATGGATGTAGCTACGATGGATCTTGTTACGATGGATCTTGTTACGATGGATCTTGTTATGATGGATGTAGCTATGATGGATCTTGTTACGATGGATCTTGTTATGATGGATGTAGCTACGATGGATCTTGTTACGATGGATCTTGTTATCATTGATGTAGCTACGATGGATCTGGTTATGATGGATGTAGCTACGATGGATCTGGTTATGATGGATGTAGCTACGATGGATCTTGTTACGATGGATCTTGTTACGATGGATCTTGTTATGATGGATGTAGCTACGATGGATCTTGTTATGATGGATGTAGCTACGATGGATCTTGTTATGATGGATGTAGCTACGATGGAGCTTGTTATGATGGATGTAGTTATGATGGATCTTGTTATGATGGATACGATGGATTGTTATGATGGATGTAGCTACGATGGATCTTGGATGGATTTTGTTATGATGGATGTAGCTACGATGGATCTTGTTATGATGGATGTAGCTACGATGGATCTTGTTATGATGGATGTCTTGTTATGATGGATGTAGCTACGATGGATCTTGTTATGATGGATGGATCTTGTTATGATGGATGTAGCTACGATGGATCTTGTTATGATGGATGTAGCTACGATGGATCGATGGATCTATGATGGATGTAGCTACGATGGATCTTGTTATGATGGATGTAGCTACGATGGATCTTGTTATGATGGATGTAGCTACGATGGATCTTGTTATGATGGATGAGCTACGATGGATCTTGTTATGATGGATGTAGCTACGATGGATCTTGTTATGATGGATGTAGCTACGATGGATCTTGTTATGATTGTTATGATGGATGTAGCTACGATGGATCTTGTTATGATGGATGTAGCTACGATGGATCTTGTTATGATGGATGTAGCTATGATGGATCTTGTTATGATGGATCTTGTTATGATGGATGTAGCTACGATGGATCTTGTTATGATGGATGTAGCTACGATGGATCTGGTTATGATGGATGCTAGCTACGATGGATCTTGTTATGATGGATGTTGCTACGATGGATCTTGTTATGATGGATGTAGCTACGATGGATCTTGTTATGATGGATGTAGCTACGATGGATCTTGTTATGATGGATGTAGCTACGATGGATCTTGTTATGATGGATGTAGCGATGGATCTTGTTATGATGGATCTTGATCTTATGATGGATGTAGCTACGATGGATCTTGTTATGATGGATGTAGCTACGATGGATGTAGCTACGATGGATCTTGTTATGATGGATGTAGCTACGATGGATCTTGTTATGATGGATGTAGCTACGATGGATCTTGTTATGATGGATGCTATGATGGATCTTGTTACGATGGATCTTGTTATGATGGATGTAGCTACGATGGATCTTGTTATGATGGATAGCTACGATGGATCTTGTTATGATGGATGTAGCTACGATGGATCTGGTTATGATGGATGTAGCTACGATGGATCTTGTTACGATGGATACGATGGATCTTGTTATGATGGATGTAGCTACGATGGATCTTGTTATGATGGATGTAGCTACGATGGATCTTGTTTGTTGTAGCTACGATTGTTAGATGTATGGATCTTGTTATGATGGATCTTGTTATGATGGATGTAGCTACGATGGATCTTGTTATGATGGATGTAGCTACGATGGATCTTGTTATGATGGATGTAGCTACGATGGATCTTGTTATGATGGATGTAGCTACGATGGATCTTGTTATGATGGATGTAGCTACGATGGATCGATGGATCTTGTTATGATGGATGTAGCTACGATGGATCTTGTTATGATGGATGTAGCTACGATGGATCTTGTTATGATGGATGTAGCTACGATGGATCTTGTTATGATGGATGTAGCTACGATGGATCTTGTTATGATGGATGTAGCTACGATGGATCTTGTTATGATGGATGTAGCTACGATGGATCTGGTTATGATTGTACGATGGATCTTGTTACGATGGATCTTGTTATGATGGATTGTAGATCTTGTTACGATGGATCTTGTTATGATGGATGTAGCTACGATGGATCTTGTTATGATGGATGTAGCTACGATGGATCTTGTTATGATGGATGTAGCTACGATGGAGCTTGTTATGATGGATGTAGCTACGATGGATCTTGTTATGATGGATGTAGCTACGATGGATCTTGTTATGATGGATGTAGCTACGATGGATCTGGTTGGATGATGGATGGATCTTGTTACGATGGATCTTGTTACGATGGATCTTGTTATGATGGATGTAGCTACGATGGATCTTGTTATGATGGATGTAGCTACGATGGATCTTGTTATGATGGATGTAGCTACGATGGATCTTGTTACGATGGATCTTGTTATGATGGATGTAGCTACGATGGATCTTGTTATGATGGATGTAGCTATGGATCTTGATGGATCTTGTTATGATGGATGTTATGATGGATGTAGCTACGATGGATCTTGTTATGATGGATGTTACGATGGATCTTGTTATGATGGATGTAGCTACGATGGATCTTGTTATGATGGATGTAGCTACGATGGATCTTGTTATGATGGATGTAGCTACGATGGATCTTGTTATGATGGATGTAGCTACGATGGATCTTGTTATGATGGATGTTACGATGGATCTTGTTATGATGGATGTATGGATCTACGATGGATCTTGTTATGATGGATGTAGCTACGATGGATCTTGTTATGATGGATGTAGCTACGATGGATCTTGTTATGATGGATGTAGCTACGATGGATCTTGTTATGATGGATGTTACGATGGATCTTGTTATGATGGATGTAGCTACGATGGATCTTGTTATGATGGATGTAGCTACGATGGATCTTGTTATGATGGATGTGGATCTTGTTACGATGGATCTTGTTATGATGGATGTTATGATGGATCTTGTTATGATGGATGTAGCGATGGATCTTGTTATGATGGATGTAGCTACGATGGATCTTGTTATGATGGATGTAGCGATGGATCTTGTTATGATGGATCGATGGATCTTGTTATGATGGATTATACGATGGATGTAGCTACGATGGATCTTGTTATGATGGATGTAGCTACGATGGATCTTGTTATGATGGATGTAGCTACGATGGATCTTGTTATGATGGATGTAGTTACGATGGATCTTGTTATGATGGATAGCTACGATGGCTCTGGATGTTACGATGGATCTTGTTATGATGGATGTAGCTACGATGGATCTTGTTATGATGGATGTAGTTACGATGGATCTTGTTATGATGGATGTAGCTACGATGGATCTTGTTATGATGGATGTAGCTACGATGGATCTTGTTATGATGGATGTTAGCTACGATGGATCTTGTTATGATGATGGATGTTATGATGGATAGCTACGATGGATCTTGTTATGATGGATGTAGCTACGATGGATCTTGTTATGATGGATGTAGCTACGATGGATCTTGTTATGATGGATGTAGCTACGATGGATCTTGTTATGATGGATGTGGCTACGATGGATCTTGTTATGATGGATGTAGCTACGATGGATCTTGTTATGATGGATGTAGCTACGATGGATCTGGTTATGATGGATGTAGCTACAATGGATCTTGTTACGATGGAGCTTGTTATGATGGATGTAGCTACGATGGAGCTTGTTATGATGGATGTAGCTACGATGGATCTTGTTATGATGGATGTAGATACGATGGATCTGGTTATGATGGATGTAGCTACGATGGATCTTGTTACGATGGATGTAGCTACGATGGATCTGGTTATGATGGATGTAGCTGCGATGGATCTTGTTACGATGGAGCTTGTTATGATGGATGTAGCTACGATGGATCTTGTTATGATGGATGTAGCTATGATGGGTCTGGTTATGATGGATGTAGCTACGATGGATCTTGTTATGATGGATGTAGCTACAATGGATCTTGTTACGATGGATTTTGTTATGATGGATGTAGCTACGATGGATCTTGTTATGATGGATGTAGCTACGATGGATCTTGTTACGATGGATGTAGCTATGATGGATCTTGTTATGATGGATGTAGCTACGATGGATCTTGTTACGATGGATCTTGTTATGATGGATGTAGCTACGATGGATCTTGTTACGATGGATCTTGTTATGATGGATGTAGTTACGATGGATCTTGTTATGATGGATGTAGCTACGATGGATCTTGTTACGATGGATCTTGTTATCATTGATTTAGCTACGATGGATCTTGTTATGATGGATGTAGCTACGATGGATCTGGTTATGATGGATGTAGCTACGATGGATCTGGTTATGATGGATGTAGCTACGATGGATCTTGTTACGATGGATCTTGTTACGATGGATCTTGTTATGATGGATGTAGCTACGATGGATCTTGTTATGATGGATGTAGCTACGATGGATCTTGTTATGATGGATGTAGCTACGATGGATCTGGTTATGATGGATGTAGCTACGATGGCTCTTGTTACGATGGATCTTGTTATGATGGATGTAGCTACGATGGATCTTGTTATGATGGATGTAGCTACGATGGATCTTGTTATGATGGATGTAGCTACGATGGATATTGTTATGATGGATGTAGCTACGATGGATCTTGTTATGATGGATGTAGCTACGATGGATCTTGTTATGATGGATGTAGCTACGATGGATCTTGTTATGATGGATGTAGCTACGATGGATCTTGTTATGATGGATGTGGCTACGATGGATCTTGTTATGATGGATGTAGCTACGATGGATCTTGTTATGATGGATGTAGCTACGATGGATCTTGTTATGATGGATGTAGCTACGATGGATATTGTTACGATGGAGCTTGTTATGATGGATGTAGCTACGATGGAGCTTGTTATGATGGATGTAGCTACGATGGATCTTGTTATGATGGATGTAGCTACGATGGATCTTGTTATGATGGATGTAGCTACGATGGATCTTGTTATGATGGATGTAACTACAATGGATCTTGTTATGATGGATGTAGCTACGATGGATCTTGTTATGATGGATGTAGCTACGATGGATCTTGTTATGATGGATGTAGCTACGATGGATATTGTTATGATGGATGTAGCTACGATGGATCTGGTTATGATGGATGTAGCTACGATGGCTCTTGTTACGATGGATGTAGCTACGATGGATCTTGTTATGATGGATGTAACTACAATGGATCTTGTTATGATGGATGTAGCTACGATGGATCTTGTTATGATGGATGTAGCTACGATGGATATTGTTATGATGGATGTAGCTACGATGGATCTTGTTATGATGGATGTAGCTACGATGGATCTTGTTATGATGGATGTAGCTACGATGGATCTGGTTATGATGGATGTAGCTACGATGGCTCTTTTTACGATGGATGTAGCTACGATGGATCTTGTTATGATGGATGTAACTACAATGGATCTTGTTATGATGGATGTAGCTACGATGGATCTTGTTATGATGGATGTAGCTACGATGGATATTGTTATGATGGATGTAGCTACGATGGATCTTGTTATGATGGATGTAGCTATGATGGATCTTGTTATGATGGATGTAGCTACGATGGATCCTGTTATGATGGATGTAGCTACGATGGATCTTGTTATGATGGATGTGGCTACGATGGATCTTGTTATGATGGATGTAGCTACGATGGATCTTGTTATGATGGATGTAGCTACGATGGATCTGGTTATGATGGATGTAGCTACGATGGATCTTGTTACGATGGATTTTGTTATGATGGATGTAGCTACGATGGATCTGGTTATGATGGATGTAGCTACGATGGATCATGTTATGATGGATGTAGCTACGATGGATTTTGTTACGATGGATGTAGCTACGATGGATCTGGTTATGATGTATGTTGCTACGATGGATCTTGTTATGATGGATGTAGCTACGATGGAGCTTGTTATGATGGATGTAGCTACGATGGATCTTGTTACGATGGATGTAGCTATGATGGATCTTGTTATGATGGATGTAGCTACGATGGATCTTGTTACGATGGATCTTGTTATGATGGATGTAGCTACGATGGATCTTGTTACGATGGATCTTGTTATGATGGATGTAGTTACGATGGATCTTGTTATGATGGATGTAGCTACGATGGATCTTGTTACGATGGATCTTGTTATCATTGATTTAGCTACGATGGATCTTGTTATGATGGATGTAGCTACGATGGATCTGGTTATGATGGATGTAGCTACGATGGATCTGGTTATGATGGATGTAGCTACGATGGATCTTGTTACGATGGATCTTGTTACGATGGATCTTGTTATGATGGATGTAGCTACGATGGATCTTGTTATGATGGATGTAGCTACGATGGATCTTGTTATGATGGATGTAGCTACGATGGATCTGGTTATGATGGATGTAGCTACGATGGCTCTTGTTACGATGGATCTTGTTATGATGGATGTAGCTACGATGGATCTTGTTATGATGGATGTAGCTACAATGGATCTTGTTATGATGGATGTAGCTACGATGGATCTTGTTATGATGGATGTAGCTACGATGGATATTGTTATGATGGATGTAGCTACGATGGATCTTGTTATGATGGATGTAGCTACGATGGATCTTGTTATGATGGATGTAGCTACGATGGATCTTGTTATGATGGATGTAGCTACGATGGATCTTGTTATGATGGATGTGGCTACGATGGATCTTGTTATGATGGATGTAGCTACGATGGATCTTGTTATGATGGATGTAGCTACGATGGATCTTGTTATGATGGATGTAGCTACGATGGATATTGTTACGATGGAGCTTGTTATGATGGATGTAGCTACGATGGAGCTTGTTATGATGGATGTAGCTACGATGGATCTTGTTATGATGGATGTAGCTACGATGGATCTTGTTATGATGGATGTAGCTACGATGGATCTTGTTATGATGGATGTAACTACAATGGATCTTGTTATGATGGATGTAGCTACGATGGATCTTGTTATGATGGATGTAGCTACGATGGATCTTGTTATGATGGATGTAGCTACGATGGATATTGTTATGATGGATGTAGCTACGATGGATCTGGTTATGATGGATGTAGCTACGATGGCTCTTGTTACGATGGATGTAGCTACGATGGATCTTGTTATGATGGATGTAACTACAATGGATCTTGTTATGATGGATGTAGCTACGATGGATCTTGTTATGATGGATGTAGCTACGATGGATATTGTTATGATGGATGTAGCTACGATGGATCTTGTTATGATGGATGTAGCTACGATGGATCTTGTTATGATGGATGTAGCTACGATGGATCTGGTTATGATGGATGTAGCTACGATGGCTCTTTTTACGATGGATGTAGCTACGATGGATCTTGTTATGATGGATGTAACTACAATGGATCTTGTTATGATGGATGTAGCTACGATGGATCTTGTTATGATGGATGTAGCTACGATGGATATTGTTATGATGGATGTAGCTACGATGGATCTTGTTATGATGGATGTAGCTACGATGGATCTTGTTATGATGGATGTAGCTACGATGGATCCTGTTATGATGGATGTAGCTACGATGGATCTTGTTATGATGGATGTAGCTACGATGGATCTTGTTATGATGGATGTAGCTACGATGGATCCTGTTATGATGGATGTGGCTACGATGGATCTTGTTATGATGGATGTAGCTACGATGGATCTTGTTATGATGGATGTAGCTACGATGGATCTGGTTATGATGGATGTAGCTACGATGGATCTTGTTACGATGGATTTTGTTATGATGGATGTAGCTACGATGGATCTGGTTATGATGGATGTAGCTACGATGGATCATGTTATGATGGATGTAGCTACGATGGATTTTGTTACGATGGATGTAGCTACGATGGATCTGGTTATGATGTATGTTGCTACGATGGATCTTGTTATGATGGATGTAGCTACGATGGAGCTTGTTATGATGGATGTAGCTACAATGGATCTTGTTATGATGGATCTTGTTACGATGGGTCTTGTTATGATGGATGTAGCTACGATGGATCTTGTTATGATGGATGTAGCTACGATGGATCTTGTTATGATGGATGTAGCTACGATGGATCTGGTTATGATGGATGTAGCTACGATGGCTCTTGTTACGATGGATGTAGCTACGATGGATCTTGTTATGATGGATGTAACTACAATGGATCTTGTTATGATGGATGTAGCTACGATGGATCTTGTTATGATGGATGTAGCTACGATGGATCTTGTTATGATGGATGTAGCTACGATGGATCTTGTTACGATGGATCTTGTTATGATGGATGTAGCTACGATGGATCCTGTTATGATGGATGTTGCTACGATGGATCTTGTTATGATGGATGTGGCTACGATGGATCTTGTTATGATGGATGTAGCTATGATGGATCTTGTTATGATGGATGTAGCTACGATGGATCTGGTTATGATGGATGTAGCTACGATGGATCTTGTTACGATGGATTTTGTTATGATGGATGTAGCTACGATGGATCTGGTTATGATGGATGTAGCTACGATGGATCATGTTATGATGGATGTAGCTACGATGGATCTTGTTACGATGGATGTAGCTACGATGGATCTGGTTATGATGTATGTTGCTACGATGGATCTTGTTATGATGGATGTAGCTACGATGGAGCTTGTTATGATGGATGTAGCTACAATGGATCTTGTTATGATGGATCTTGTTACGATGGATCTTGTTATGATGGATGTAGCTACGATGGATCTTGTTATGATGGATGTAGCTACGATGGATCTTGTTATGATGGATGTAGCTACGATGGATCTGGTTATGATGGATGTAGCTACGAATACAAACGTATAATCCTCCTAGCCTACATGTTTATTTTTTCTTCGTAAAAGCACATTGAAGTGTGTGAAACGGTAAGCAAGAACATTGAATTTGGTCATATGCAAAAATGTGCCTTACTGCCTTCTGAATGTTATGTAACGTCAGTAGCCTGGTCAATGAAGCATCATGCAAAATAGATTAGAACACTCCATTTACCAAGACCATCGCCCAATAAGGTACGCTGTCACCTGCTTTTAGAGTAAGCCTTGAGGTGGTACTACCCAGCACATCTAGAAGGGGGTGTATTTCATACTGAACACCTCCCTTGAGATGACGTAAAGCAGGGAACTAGATTCAGCCACGGGCCATTGTTTTCTTGAGTGGATGGTCAGGGACCCGGAACATAATTACAAATAATTTGTAGACTACAAATTGACTGCAAGAAGCCCAAACAGATATAATGTTTGACTAAAACATAATCATTTCAAACCTTGGCTTACATTTGTATACGATCACGTGTCTCTATCTGTTATGTGTGGGAATACATGGGAACAGATCATCTCCAGTTGACTTCCTGCTGTTTTTGGTCTATTATGTCTAACAATAGAAAATAAACTAATTAAGTACACACACACACTATAACTATGCCTAAAACATCTGTTTTTTAATGATTTTCTTTTCTTTCATGAAACTTACTCTAAGATGACAGTGTTCTGGTAGAGACGCAGAGATGTCAACCGTAGTGCTGTTATGGTTGACATCTCCGCGTCTCTACCAGAACACACACGCACACACACCCTCTTGATCCCTGTGACTGTTGACCTAATGCTGTCAGCCTCACACACATCTGCCCGATTTCATGACAAACCATTTATAACACGTTCAGTCCATGACCTGGTGCTTAAATTGGAACTGGCTCAACTTGTCTTGACAATGTAACATACTTTACATAGGTAGTAGGTAGAGCCTGGACCATACCAGTATCGCAATACTCATTAGTATCATGGCAAGTAAATAAAGCACAAAGCGGACACAAATTCTTTAGGAAAACAATCATAATGTTGTCCTCCAGAGTCACATCTTTTAATTTTCCAAGCAACAGCACACATCATTTGACATAAAGCAGGTGTTTCAAGGATCCAAGAGTTTGGCCTGCTTCGTGCTTTCGTTTTTGCCATGGAAAATAAATATTGCGATACTGGTATCGTCACAGCCCTAGTAGTTGGGTTATTGACAAGTTGCCTGGCTACCCAAAGTCCTCGCTCTGGCCAAACGCTACGCACACGAACGTTAGTTTATTTATTCTCCGCAATTAGTGCTGATCTGAGTACCTCCCTGACGATTTGTAGAACGCAAACACATTCTAACCGTTCTGATTGGTCCCAGAAACCGATGGGTTGGGCCAGAAGCAGAACACACGTGGGTAAAGCAGAGTTTAGAAAATGTGTCATTGGCTTTGATACTCTAATTGGTTAGAGATGATCCAATTGCTGATGACTTTGTTTTGTACAACACCCCTCATTTTGATGTCTTCACAAACGAATTCAACAATGGGAGTCTCAGACTGAAGTATGTAACAAACACAGAGCAGTGGAAGAATTCCGTTTAGTCATCAGGCAAGTTGACAAGGACTTCTACAGGCAATACACAGTTTACTGGGACTTTCCAAATGTTCTTGGCAGGGTTGATATCAAATCCAGTTCAAGTGAGTCAATTCAGGAACTAAGCTCACATTCCAATTTTACTCAATACATTTCTATGAGACAAATTTGTAATTGAAATTGTATTTTCAGCAGTTTACTACCTGAATTGACTAAAGGGCAATTCCACAGTAACGGAATTACGCTGAGACTCAGCAGATCTTCTTACTTTAAAATGTACACCAAACAAAAATTATTTAAAGTTTAACAAACCACGATGCACAAGGACTACTTTTAACAATTTCCACAGAATATGTTACAAAAACACATTTACATGTAGAACTGTGCAGATACAAAGTTTGTAAAAAAAATAATGAAATAGGGCCTCACGAGTGGCGCAGTGGTCTAAGACATTGCATCGCAGTGCTTGAGTCGTTACTACAGCCAGCCCTGGGATTGAGCCCAGGCTGTGTCAGGGCTGACTGAGACTGGGAGACCAACGAGGAAGCGCACCACTGGTCCGGCGTTGTCCAAGTTAGGGGAGGGTTTGGCCGGCCGAGAATTCCTTGTCCCATCGTGCTCTAGTGACTCCTTGTGGCGGGCCAGGCACCTGCAAACTGACATCGGTCGCCAGTTGAACAGTGTTTCCTCTGACACATTGGTGCAGCTGGCTTCCGGGTTAAGTGAGCAGTGCGGCATGGCAGGGTCGTGTTTCGTCTCTCCCGAGTCCGTATGGGAGTTGCAGCAATGGGACAAGACTATAACTATGAATTGGATAATCACAAAAAATGGGTTAAAAAATATATAGAAATAAAACTGAGTGAGTGTTACGCCTTGGTCATTGTATTTTGTGTTTTCGTTATATATTTGGTTAGGCCAGGGTGTGACATGGGTTTATGTATTGTATTTTCGTATTGGGGTTTGTAGTATTTGGGATTGTAGCTGATTAGGGGTGTGTGTTAAATAGGTTTGGCTGCCTGAGGCGGTTCTCAATCAGAGTCAGGTGATTCTCGTTGTCTCTGATTGGGAACCGTATTTAGGTAGCCTGGATTTCGCTTTGTATTTCGTGGGTGATTGTTCCTGTCTCTGTGTTAGTGTTCACCAGTCAGGCTGTAATAGGTTTCACGTTCCGTTTGTTGTTTTTGTATTTATTCGTTATTTCATGTATAGTTCCGTTATTTGTTTCATTAAAGAACATGAGTAATCAACACGCTGCATTTCGGTCCGACTCTCTTTCGACAAACGAAGAACGTCGTTACAGTGAGATTATTGCAATTCTGTTACCAAACTTTGCAAATGCACAGATTTCCAGTAAATGTATTTTATTGTTATTTACTGTATACATTTTTCAAAGTAATTATTGTGTATAGAGTTTTTTGGTTAGTTAAATTTTGAAATCAATGGCTTTGTTTGGCATACATTTTAAAGTGAAAAAATGGGAGTCTCAGTGTAATTCCGTAACTGTGGAATTCCCTGAACTGGAATGGAAATGATCACAACCCTGGTCCCTCAGTTCTCCTGGAAACAGGCTGGGAAAAAGGCTTTCTGGAAACATCAAAAAGAACAGACAGTCCACTTTCTCAATAGAGTAAAGAGACCTGGTGAAGTTGGGTCTTTCTATAAACTAGGGGACCAGTGAGGATTTACTACACTGGACAACTTGTTACAGCTGTTGATTAGTCATTGATAATAATTCCCTTAAGAGAGGATCAGAACGATATTCAATAAAATTCCCACATTGATTTAAAAGACTATTTTCACATATTTTAGAAAGTAATAATAATTTGAATATCAATACATTGGCAAGGCCTAAAAAAACATTTAAGGGAAAGTCCTTGAATTTGAATAGTCAATGCCTGTATGATGTATTGTTGTCTTTACCTTCTTGCCCTTTGTGCTGTTGTCTGTGCCCAAAAATGTTTGTACCATGTTTTGTGCTGCTACCATGTTGTGCTGCTGCCATGTTGTGTTGCTGCCATGTTGTGTTGCTAACATTCTGTGTTGTCATGTGTTGCTGCCTTGCTATGTTGTTGACTTAGGTCTCTATGTTGTGTTGTGTTGCCTCTCTTCTCGTGATGTGTGTTTAGTCCTATATTTGTATTTATTATTTGTAGTTATTTTTAATCCCAGGCCCCGTCCCCACAGGAGCCATTTTGTATTTTGGTAGGGCGTCATTGTTAATAAGAATTTGTTCTTAACTGGCTTGCCTAGTTAAATAAAGGTTAAATACATGTATTTTTATCAAAATGAACCCCGCTTAAAGGATGTATAGTCCTAGTCCGATGTTGTTTGGCTCCATTATTTATAGAAAGACCCAATTGGGACAGAAGCCTAAACACACAGCTACACATTAGACACGGGGTTATCATTAACCAACCACTTTGGGTGATGAGAAGTCATAATGGATTAGCACCTGAAGCGCTTCCTCTCTATCAATGTGGTTCCTCTCCCTCCGCCAAGCTCTTTCCACCTCCTTCTGCCCTGTATCTCTCTTCCTTTGTCTCTCTCTACCTCCATCCATGTTCGAAAACTCCACAGAGCAGTCTTGTAGAAGGCATTGATCCATGTGTTATCCCCTTACCGCTGGCACAGCTTGGGTTTACTTCCTCAGTCATCTCCGGCCAATCCCTTGTATAATCACCCTCACACACACACACGGACACACACCTTTTACTAAGACCATGTCTTAAGGCTCCAATGTGGATCGAGCATCTGTCTGCTGATCATTCAGCGGGCTGTGCTTTCGGGACCACCCAGTGTAGACGTTCAACTGCCAACATTTTCACGCAATGTAGAATCGGTGCGCACTCTGTTCAGAGGTTCAGAAGTACTCTCGGCCAGCTAACGCTATTGGTGTGTCTGAGCCCTTAGCAATAACCATGTCTAACACCCAACACATATAAACACATGGACATGTTCACAAACACACACACACAGCATGTACAAATGCACACACACACGCGCGCACACACACACACACACACACACACACACACACACACACACACACACACACACACACACACACACACACACACACACACACACACACACACACACACACACACACACACACACACACACACACACACACCCTGACCCATTAGATCAACCCCAACCCCAGGCCCAATTCCATCAATCCAGCAACCTCTAACACACACAATTGGATTCCTTCTGTCCTTGGCTTCTGATCCAGTCCACTGCACCCCCTTCCCTCCCTCCCTCCCTCCCTCCCTCCCTCCCTCCCTGACCTGCAGAACCCTTTTGATTCCATCTAAAAGGGTTCTAAAAGGGTTCATCCGTGTCCCTATCTAACACTCTGCCGTTCTAAACTGGGTCGCCGTATTAAGGTTTGTCCTGATGGTCTGATAGGATTCTGACAGGCTGTACTGCTTGTCCCTTTCTGCTCATTTTATCCAAATCAACAGGTAAAGCAACGATGATCAACTTAGTGTCCATTTAATCATTCACCTGCCAGTCTGTTTTTTATCAATGCACAAAAAAGACATGAATTAATAGACATTAGTTCATTGATTAAACTAAGACAAGATCAGCTTCTCCTCTGCATGTCCCTGTAGCACTTTCTGGTGGTACAGAGAGATGCATTTGTGTGAGTACTGCAGTACAGCTCTCTCCTGCTACTCTCTGCTGCGCTCCTCTCAGTGCTGGGTCTCTAGTTACTGCTCAGTCTCAGTATCAAATTACAAACTCGGCAAACACTGCTTTTACTCTCTCCATCTCCCTCTCTCTCCCCCTCCCCCCCTCCATCTCCCTCTCTCCATCTCCCTCCTCCTCCCCCATCCATCTCCCTCCCCCTCTCCATCTCTCCCCCTCTCCATCTACCTCTCTCTCCCCTCCCCCTCTCCATCTACCTCTCTCTCCCCCTCTCCCTCTCAATCTTCCTCTCTCCCCCTCCCCATCTTCATCTCTCTCTCCCTCTCCATCTACCTCTCTCCCCCTCTCCACCTACCTCTCTCCCCTCCCCCTCTCCCCAGCTCCCTCTCTCTCCCCCTCCCTCTCTCTCCCCTCCCCCTCTCCATCTCTCCCCCTCTCCATCTACCTCTCTCCCCCTCTCCATCTCCCTCCCCCTCTCCATCTCTCCCTCTCTCTCCCTCTCCATCTCCATCTCTCTCCCCCTTTCCATCTCATTCTCTCTCCCCCTCTCCATCTCCCTCCCCCTATCTCTACCCCTCTCCATCTCCCTCTCCGAGACATTGACTGACACATGCACTGACCATCGCAAACCTCTCATACACAGACTCCAGTCTATCTCTTCTCTCTCTCTCTCTCTCTCTCTCTCTCTAGACACTGACACAAACACAAATACACACAAACAGTGACAGACTTTAATGCTCAAACACAAGCAGACACGTCACACACAGAGAGAGTGGTGTAAAGTACATAAGTAAAAATACTTTAAAGTACTACTTAAGTAGTTTTTTGGAGTATCTGTACTTTACTATTTACATTTTTTACAACGTTTACTAAAGAAAATAATGTACTTTTTACTCCATAAATTTTCCCTGTCACCCAAAAGGACGCGTTACATTTTGAATGCTTAGCAGGACAGGAAAAGGGTCCAATTCACACACTTCTCAAGAGAACATCCCTGGTCATCTACTGCCTCTGATCTGGAGGACTCACTAAAACACATGCCTTGTTTGTAAATTATGTCTGAATGTTGGAGCCCCTGGCTGTCTTAAAACTGCCTTGTTTGCTTAATGTTCAGAATGGGAAATTATTTATACTTTTACTTTTGATACATAAGTATATTTTTGCAATTACATTTACTTTTGATACTTAAGTATATTTAAAACCAAATACTTTTAGACTTTTACTCAAGTCATTTTCTATTAAGGTATCTTTACTTTTACTCAAGTATGACAATTGGGTACTTTTCCCACCCAGTGTACACAGATCGCCTTTTCTATGTTGCTCATTCTCTCTCACACATACACACAGACGAACACATGCACGTACGTGCAAACGCACATACATGTACACTCCAAGTCCAAAGGGAAGTGCTCAATTGGAATGAGACATATAATTAATCCATCACAAAGAAACAAACTGTTCATTTTCTGTTTCTAAATCGACTGTCACAGAGGACGGGGAATTTTCCCTTGTTGAGAGAAATTGCTGTCTGCTCACTTGGCAAATTCCATTTCAGATGACACTCTACACACAGCCAGAAAGACAGACTCACTCCGAACAAACACACACACACACACACGCACACACACTTAACGAAAGATAACGAATGTCCTAAAGAAACACATGACTGAGCACACAAGCACACACCTCCTATACTTAAAGCCCCAGTTCTTCCTCCTCATCCTTTGCCATCTGTGCCAAGGCAAGCCGTGGCACCATCTGTGAGTGGCTGGCACGATCTGGCCTGCCAATCATCAACCCTCTGCATGATGGGCCCCTCTCTATGAGGGCCCCTGTGATCTATAGACTACAGCAGGATGATACACTAACCCCATCACATTTCACTTCACAGCCACAAAGATACACAGGGACGTGGTTGACAACATTGGACTTGGTTGAGGACATTCGGCTTGATTCAAAACATTCGGCTGGTTGAGGATGCTGGTTGGTTGGCTAAGAACAAATGAAAGATATGTGCTCATTATCGTAGGGCAGACAATCCCACCACAGCCTATAAATAGGCTGCTGACTGGTGTAGGTCTGTGGACTGGGGTTTTAGCACTGTGTGGGGATAGAGGAAATGAACAGAACGAGGCCACATGTGGCGGGAGAGGCAACACAGAAACAGCTCTTTAAACACAGCAGCAGAGGAGGCACAGGGAGACAAGCAGCACAGCACCAGCAGAACCACGGGTCCCTGATCCTATAGGACAGTTTACACATCCACTCTCTTGCTCTGTTCCAAGCGACGAACACACACTTGCAGAATCCCTATATTCAACCAGGGGCAAAGTGTCCGCGCTGCAACGTGTTATGTGCAAAACACATTGTGACAGTGTGTAATGTCAAAGTCTCTCTCTCAGCTCTCACTTATGCAAACACACACTCTGTAGCACACACACACACACACACACACACACACACATTTATTACGCTTGACTAGAGCAGTGTCCTCTCTGACAGTGTCAGGGCACGAGAGCACTATAATTGCCACTCTGTGAACTAGGCAGGCTGGGCTGTGGGCCCATCAGAATTCCACTGTCGCTGGAAAACTGGATAGAGGGCTGGGTAGAGGTAGAGGTACAGACCTCTCTACCCTCTAACACTCAGCTGCCTCCCTCACTGCTTATCATCCTCTGACTCCTGGCTCGCCACACGGAAACTCAACCACGGGGTCAAGAGGGACCAAGGTCAGCGACCTCACTTCCTCCTTCCTGTTATGGTCAGTTAAGGCGTTCTATTAGTACGTTTTTTTCTCCGCTCATTGTAATTGCGAAGGATTTAACTCTCAATTATGATTGGCTTTCAGTATGTCTCAGACTACTACAGTATGTTTGTAGTGTAGCAGAGTTCAAGAATATATCTGGCCCACATTGCTGACTGCTGAGGTCCTTTCCCCTTGTTTTGGTGGCTAGCGCTAATAACGCTAGACTAGCCAATGTGTGCTGTACCGTGACTAACCACAATCTAAAAGCTGATGCTGAGCTCACTTCCTGTTGCGGAGTGACAGGGTGAAACTGAATACTCCCATTCTCTCCCCTCTCTCTTCTCCCCCTTCCCCTATCCTTTCCCCTATCCTTCTCCCCCTTCCCCCTATCCTTCCCCCTATCCTTCTCCCCTATCCTTCTCCCCTTCCCCCTATCCTTCTCCCCCTTCCCTCTATCCTTCCCCCTATCCTTCTCCCCTTCCCCCTATCCTTCTCCCCTATCCTTCTCCCCCTTCCCTCTATCCTTTCCCCTATCCTTCTCCCCCTTCCCCTATCCTTCCCCCTATCCTTCTCCCCCTTCCCTCTATCCTTTCCCCTATCCTTCTCCCCTTCCCCCTATCCTTCCCCCTATCCTTCTCCCCCTTCCCTCTATCCTTTCCCCTATCCTTACTCCCCTTCCCCCTATCCTTTCCCCTATCCTTTCCCCTATCCTTCTCCCCTTCCCCTATCCTTTCCCCTATCCTTCTCCCCCTTTCCCCTATCCTTCTCCCCTTCCCCTATCCTTTCCCCTATCCTTCTCCCCCTTCCCCCTATCCTTTCCCCTATCCTTTCCCCTATCCTTCTCCCCCTTCCCCCTATCCTTTCCCCTATCCTCCCCCTTCCCCTATCCTTCTCCCCCTTCCCCTATCCCTTTCCCCTATCCTTCCCCCTTCCCCTATCCTTCTCCCCCTTTCCCTATCCCCCCTTTCCCCTATCCTTTCCCCTATCCTTCTCCCCCTTTCCCCTATCCTTTCCCCTATCCTTCTCCCCCTTTCCCCTATCCTTTCCCCTATCCTTTCCCCTATCCTTCTCCCCCTTTCCCCTATCCTTATCCCTTCCCCTATCCTTTCCCCTTTCCCCTATCCTTATTCCCTCCTTCCCCTATCCTTCTCCCCTTTCCCCTATCCTTCTCCCCCTTTCCCCTATCCTTATTTCCCCCTATCCTTCTCCCCTTTCCCCTATCCTTTTCCCCTTCCCCCTATCCTTCCCCCCCTTCCCCTATCCTTTCCCCTATCCTTCTCCCCTTCCCCTATCCTTCTCCCCCTTCCCCTATCCTTTCCCCCTATCCTTTCCCCTATCCCTTCCCCTATCCTTTCCCCCTTTCCCCTATCCTTCCCCCTATCCTTCCCCCTATCCTTCCCCCTATCCTTCTCCCCCTTCCCCTATCCTTCTCCCCCTTCCCCCTATCCTTTCCCCTATCCTTATCCCTCCCCCTTCCCCCTATCCTTATCCCTTCCCCCTATCCTTATTCCCCTTTCCCCTATCCTTCCCCTTCCCCCTTTCCCCTATCCTTATCCCTTCCCCCTATCCTTTCCCCTTTCCCCTATCCTTATTCCCCTTCCCCCTATCCTTCCCCCTATCCTTCCCCCTATCCTTCTCCCCCTTTCCCCTATCCTTATCCCCCTTCCCCCTATCCTTATCCCTTCCCCCTATCCTTTCCCCTTTCCCCTATCCTTATTCCCCTTCCCCCTATCCTTCCCCCTATCCTTTCCCCTATCCTTTCCCCCTATCCCCCTTCCTTCTCCCCTTCCCCCTATCCTTATCCCCCTTCCCCCTATCCTTTCCCCTTCCCCCTATCCTGCCTGAAGGAAGTGCAGAGCTGGTTTGTTCAGTGTACTATTAACAACAAAAACCCCTGGGCAGGAGTAGAGAGGAAGTAACGAGGGAGATATGAATGCAGTGGTGTGGACGTGTAGACATTGTCCACTGCTGGCCAAATCAAACAGATCAGGCAATACAGGAGGAACCACTGTGGTTTTTACCTGTTATTCTCTCATTTCTACCACTTAAATTAAGGGGGAAAGAATCAAAATCCTGGAACAGAAAGTGTTTATTTTCTGTTCCCTAAATCTTGTTAGTGGGATTAGACTGAAGATGGAGTTTCAGGGTTTCAGGTCTCCTCCATTGGTATTTTACTGTGGGGATTGGATACTTAAGATGCAAGTCTTGGGTGGTGTGAGAGAAAAAGAAAGGGAGGGGGGGCGTGGCCCCCGTTGAATGGGCTCTCAAGGGATTTTGGATCTCTAGACAACATTCTATCAAACACACTGACATTATGCAACTGAGGGCAATGGAGGACAGTGTGTGAAGGGGAGGCGAAACATCAACGGTTAGTTAGCCCCTGTTTGATCAGAAGTAATGCTAGAGATTAACACTTTGGGAGAAGAAGCTAAGACTGTTAAGAGGTCACAAAACCTTCTGAAAAATACCCTCTCTAAAATTCTTTCTGACGATTCCCAATTCGGATTCTCATCTTTGACATACATATTAGAGGTCGAGCTTTCATAACAATCAGAAATAGGTATTTTTGGACACCTTTATTGAATCTTTATTTAACTAGGCAAGTCAGTTAAGAACACATTCTTATTTTCAATGACAGCCTAGGAACGGTGGGTTAACTGCCTCGTTCAGGGGCAGAACGACTTACCTTGTCAGCTCGGGGGATTCAATCTTGCAACCTTACAGTTAAATAGTCCAACGCTCTAAACACCTGCCTCTCGTTCCACTCCACGAGGAGCCTGCCTGTTACGCGGATGCAGTAAGCCAAGATAAGTTGCTAGCTAGCATTAAACTTATCTTATAAAAAACAATCAATCATAATCACTAGTTAACTATACATGGTGGATGATATTATTAGTTTATCTAGCGTGTCCTGCGTTGCATATAATCGATGCGGTGCATATTCGCGAAAAAGGACTGTCGTTGCTCCAATGTGTACCTAACCATAAACATCAATGCCTTTCTTAAAATCAATACACAGAAGTATACATTTTTAAACCTGCATATTTAGCTAAAAGAAATCCAGGTTAGCAGGCAATATTAACCAGGTGAAATTGTGTCACTTCTCTTGTGTTCATTGCACGCATATATGCAACAGTCTGGGCCGCCTAATTTTCCAGAATTTTACGTAATTATGACATAACATTGAAGTTGTGCAATGTAACAGGAATATTTACACTTATGGATGCCAGAAGTTAGATAAAATTCAGAACAGTATTTCACTGAAAGAATAAACGTCTTGATTCCGAGATGATAATTTCCGGATTCGACCATATTAATGACCAAAGGCTCGTATTTCTGTGTGTTATTATGTTATAATTAAGTCTATGATTTGATAGAGCAGTCTGACTGAGCGGTGGTAGGCAGCAGCAGGCTCGTAAGCATTAATTCAAACAGCACTTTCCTGCGTTTGCCAGCAGCTCTTCGCAATGCTTCAAGCATTGCGCTGTTTATGACTTCAAGCCCATCAACTCCCAAGATTAGCCTGGTGTAACTGATGTGAAATGGCTAGCTAGTTAGCTGGGTGTGCGCTAATAGCGTTTCAAAAGTCACTCGCTCTGAGACTTGGAGTAGGTATTCCCCTTGCTCTGCATGGGTAACGTTGCTTTGAGGGTGGCTGTTGTCGATGTGTTCCTGGTTCGAGCCCAGGTAGGGGCGAGGAGAGGGACGGAAGCTATACTGTTACACTGGCAATACTAAAGTTCCTATAAGAACATCCAATAGTCAAAGGTATATGATAATATAATAATAACTATAATAACTACAACCTAAAACTTCTTACCTTGGAATATTGAAGACTCATGTTAAAAGGAACCATCAGCTTTCATATGTTCTCATGTTCTGAGCAAGAAACTTAAACGTTTTTTTACATGGCACATATTGCACTTTAACTTTCTTCTCCAACAATTTGTTTTTGCATTATTTAAACCAAATAGAACATGTTTCCTTATTTATTTGAGGCTAAATTGATTTTATTGATGTATTATATTAAGTTAAAATTAGTGTTCATTCAGTATTGTTGTAATTGTCATTATTACAAATACATGTTAAAAAATTGTCCGATTAATCGGTATCTGCTTTTTTTTGTCCTCCAATAATCGGTATCGGTATTGAAAAATCATAATCGGTCAACCTCTAATAGATGTTTCATGTTTTAAAATGACAATGAACAGACATTTGGTTTCAACATATCGACCACCATATCCTTTTTATGACATATTTTTATTCTCTCTATTTTCCACGTCTTTCCTTCAGTCAAAACTCAGATCAAAAAGAAGAGCTAGACATCCAATCAAAGGAAGTCACTTCAGTCAGAGAGGGGAAGTGAGATCTGAAAGGCCACCAAACGACATGTCAGATGACAAGAGACTGTCAGAGTGGCTGTTGCTGCAGCGATACCGCCACATTCATTCATCACCCCAGCGCCATAGTGGCCCAAAGGACCCTGGGAAATATTGAGAGGATAATGTCAGTATAATATTCATCGTTACTTCTCCATTTCAAATGGCCCGAGTGCAGCAATTAACCCTCAGATCGGTAGATCACCCTTTGAACGACTCTAAAACCCCATACCGCTTCACTTCTCACATCAAACAGCCACGTTTTTATTCAAATGGAGAACCTCATTTCAGAGACATTAACAGACATTTTGATCAGACTTTTTCCAGAATCCAATGTTATCCTCGCTGCTCTTCTGACGTCAGAGGACCCTACCACTGCCTCTGTCTGTCAGCATCATCACTGTTGCTTTGTAAGGCACATTCAAATGAGGCGTCTACACCCAAGTGTCCAAGCAAATCAGTTCAAAAAGCTCTTCTTTATCTGGGCCCCAATTTCACACACGGCTGATTGAGGTTCCTGTTCACTTAGCACAAGTCATTATCCCCAAGCGAAACAGATAAAGGAAAGATATGTGATAAAAATTCAGGAGAGCCCCCCCCCCATGAAACAAGAGCATGGTTCTACTAGTCACTCTACTCTCAGTACTGTTACAAGACTTCTGCTCTGAAGCCCTGGCCAGGTGCCACAGTAAATAGTTTCGGACCAAACGGGGATCTTTAGCATGACGCTTCACTGCCCATATGGGACAGACAAAGAGACCAAATGCTTCTGTGTGTTTGAGCGGCTAAGATTAGTTTATTTGTGAGGCACTCAAATATTTGAGAAACCCTCACATTGGATATTATGAGGCATCTGTCCTCAAAGGATTTGGCAAGAAAAGAGGTGCTTGAGAAAATGCCAGTCAGAGAAATCTGTTCACTGTTCAAACTGTGCTTTCAACTGGGATAGGAGGATGGGCATTTGCTAGTATTTGTGCTCATGATCCACAAAATGGACCCAAGCATTATGGACTTTGAACAAAGAGTACACGCTATTTACTTTTCATTTATCGTAACATTTTACCTCCAAAAATCGAACTTGATGTCCAAGAGCTTTCGGTCTCCTGCTGTTAGTGTTGATTGTTTGAATTTGGGATGAGAGGAGGATTGTGATTCGGTGTGCCTGTGCACATGCTTGACTTATGCAATATGTGCGACCTTCGCATGTCAATGCTTCATTTTGGATCCAAATAAAGTATTTGAAATGTGTGCGTTTCACAGATGGCTGCTTTGAGATCAACAGCCAAGAGAGTTGCAGAAGACTGAGCAAGCATCTCCATCTGCCATGATCCAAATCCATCGTCATCTACCCCCCTACTCCTCTTCCTCATCCTTTGCCCCCCCCCCTTCAACTCATAGTCCTCTGTCCAGATTGAGACTACGACAACTTAATCTCCATGATGTCTCTGGCTGGTCTATCATAGTGCTGGAGATGAGGAGACATTAACTGTGTTCTTTAATATTCATAATCATTAAGAGCATCTTGACTGGCTCCAACACCGCTTGGTATGGCATCTGCTTGGCATCCAACCGCAAGGCGCAACAGAGGGTAATGCGTACGGCCCAGTACATCACTGGGGCCGAGCTCCCTGCCATCCAGGACCTCTATACCAGGCGGTGTCAGAGGAAGGCTCTAGAAATTGTTAAAGACTCCAGCCACCCAAGTCATAGACTGCTCTCTCTGCTACCGCACGCCAAGCGGTACCGATGGGATCCATCAGCATGTAATCAGTGTTATTTAAGAAGGATCTGACTGAGTTTGGTACTTCTCCGATCCTGGTGTGGCAAAAGAAAATCCCAGAATTCAACGTTGGGGGATAGAATCCCGTGTTTGCCCAGGGCAGCATTGGCGGGAAAGGGATCAATCAGGGGCTCGTGGGAATTTCTGGCACTGCCGAACTATCAGATAAAGACCATGAGACATCTGGGTAAACTTCTAAGGGCTTTATGTATTAAATGACTGGAGGGGGATGGGGTTTCATCCAAAGCCAAGGAGTGGTTATTGGGTAAAGCTCTAGAACGGAATTTCCCCCACCACACCACCAGAACAGGGGGAATGGTTTGACAGACACACCTTAGAGTCTATGCTCGATTGAGAACGAGATTCCTTTCTACATGTATAACCGAGAATCATCTCTTTCCTTGAATGCGACTGGAGCTGGATTTAGATATGACAGAGATTTAAAGGAGTAAGTAAGACTGCTGCACTCAAATCAGAGTTCTTCAGATACCGCCGATCCAAAACATTCCTTAAAACATCATTGTAGACCGTCGCCATCCATTTCAAAAATATCCCCTCTCTATCTCTATAACAGACACATATCTCTGTCTATCAAAGAGAGAGAGATAGAGAGAGAGAGAGAGAGAGAGAGAGAGAGAGAGAGAGAGAGAGAGAGAGAGAGAGAGGGAGTCACATAGAGAACTAATCTTACTCTCACACTCTCTGAGTGGTTGACTAATGTATTATAGAGCCATGTGACCAGGACTGGTACAGGACAGCAATCTGAATTACTGTGAGCCAGACTTTTAGCCAACCAGAAGTAGGACACACTGGGTTAATAAAGGGGAAAGGGGTTTAATAAATGACAGGACAAGCTGATGTCCTGCCCCTCAGTGACATGCCTGGGGACTGGGGTGAGAGGTGAAGAGAGGGAGGGGATGGGTGTGGTGGCATGCAGTTGAGCTATATGGTAGTTCCCAACAGCTAGCTCTGTGACCACAAAGCCCAGTGGTTAAGGTTCTGTGTATTACTCTGTACAACATCTGTTATTATTTTATCCGTCATGTTTTTGCTCTGCTTTGTCATGCTGACAATGTTCATTCTTTCCAGTAACCGCTCTGAATAAGACTGACCTTTTATTTGCTCCAGAGGTCAAAAACCTCTCAGAGTGTGCAATAGAGGGAGGGAATGAGAGGGGAGAGATAAAGAAACTAATTTTGGTCACAACAGTGCTGGGGGAAGATCCTTCCTATCCCTCTCTTGGTCTGTGCTGGCAGGCAGACGGGCGTCTTCCCAACAGTCAGCTAAAGTGAGGCAGGAAAGGCAGGAGCCTGCAGCTGTCCACAGCCCTGCTTAAAAAAGAAACAGACTGGAACAGCCCCCGTCAACCTGTCCCCGTCCTCTCCAACCACTTTAGAAGCCCTCCCTTCCCTCCACCCATGGGACAGTCACTCACCACTCCAAGGGGGTGACAGCCTTGCACAATTTGGCTGGTTCAACAATATACACACAGATGGGTTCTCCACTGCTCCCTCACGCCATACATTGACACGTCAAGTCCAAACAGGAGGTTTAAAAATAACAGGTTTGTTTTCAATCTTCCGGGATAACTCTGTAATGAGCACAATGCTGTAATTGCTCATTTGCCTCTCTACCCCACTCCCCCCTTTAGTCCGCTCAGACCCATCAGCTCATGTTTCAGGCTGATGAAATGTGTGTGTGTGGGGAACTGAAGCTCCAGCAGCACTACACATGAACTACACTAGCACCACCACACACTACACATGAACTACACTAGCACCACAGCACACTACACATGAACTACACTAGCACCACAGCACACTACACATGAACTACACTAGCACCACAGCACACTACACATGAACTACACTAGCACCACAGCACACTACACATGAACTACACTAGCACCACAACACACTACACATGAACTACACTAGCACCACAACACACTACACATGAACTACACTAGCACCACAACACACTACACATGAACTACACTAGCACCACAGCACACTACACATGAACTACACTAGCACCACAACACACTACAGGATAGAGCTGGGACAATAAACCAAAAAATGATTGACCACACCGATCGTTTATCCTGATATCGTTCATTATGATGCGTAGCCTGTACTAGAGAAACGTGAAGTTTGATATGAAGTGAGTGTGTTAATGTGGGTGATTGTTCATGGGACAGTTGATGGCTACAACCATCAGACTCGTAGTAAGTTAGTAGTTTAAAGGAAACATTTAAAAAACTTGTTGCACATTAATGTTATAAACTATCCTTCTATGTATCATTATTGCATCAATTCAGGCAATTTATCACAATGTGGATTTTTTGGTCCATATCGCCAAGCTCTACTACAGGAGAGCTGACCCAGATTCCCATCATGCCACTCTCTATCTGTGTGTTCCCCATGTTGTGACTGACGACGAAGTTCACTGTGTTGCGACGTTCCTCTCTGATCCTATGAATAAACATGCCCTCTTGGCTGCATTCGCAACAGAGTCTATCTAAAAGAACAGCTGACCCTAACTGTTCTGTGATAGCGGTTCCAGAACACTAACCCTTCAGATAGACTATTTTACGCCCAAGGATAGGAGTAGGCCTTTAGGAGACATAAGTGGACGTCAGTGTGCTGTAGGACCAACACATGCATATTGGAATGAAAACAGGAAACGACAATGATGCCATGATGCTAAAAGAGGACACGGTTATCTAATTGGGATATCACACGCAAGCCTGACAGAGTCACACACTTAGAACCTATGGTGAGTTGTCTGTCATCTGGCATTTTATGCCTGGCATTCAAAGTGTTGACCTTAAATCCAGTGGTGAACTTTCCTCAACGCAAATCACATAAGCCACACGGACAATTAACTCTTATCTGACCGGGGCGAGGCAGTCTCTACATTATAGATGCATTGCTCTAGCGAAGGAATGAGTCTCCTTCACTGGTTCTATTTGTCCAGCATCTTTGATGGTACATCCTGGTCCTTCCGATAGCAACAGTTGATGAGAGTTCAAAGTTGCCACACAGCTGAGCTGACTTACAGAAGAACACCCCTAAACATGTTTATCACTATGTGCATCACAAGAAATACTGCAACAACGCCTTATAAGTATAACAATACAATGCCAAATGAACAGGACAGTACATTCGGAGAATAAGCTTTAGAGGACTTAAAACCTAGAGCATGTTGACAACATGATCCGCTCTGCATTCTTGCCAGATTTCTGTTATGAAGTTTGAACTCATGAACGTAAGTAGATGGCTCCAGTTCTTTTGGAGGGAAGTTCGGAGTTGAGAGGATTTAGGCCTCAGCCTCGTTTTATACTATTCCATGGAATGTTCTGGAAGAAGAGCCTTGCGTTTCATCAATGGGGCAAAACACCCTGGGGTGAAGAGAAGCAACAGTCAGGGACTTGTTCATCTTCTCAAGGATTCCCCTACACCTCAGAGAAGCACACCAAACCAGAGAGCAGGCAGTGTTGAGATTTGTTCACCCACACATCCACGGGGAATTCAATAACAGGGGAAATAGATAGGCTTCATGGATTTATACCAGTTGCTAAGCAAAACTGTCTTGTAATGATAGAATGCCACTCTCTCTCCAAAAACTCCCACCTCCACAGAGCTTCTCCACAGAGCTTCTCCACAGAGCTTCTCCACAGAGCTTCTCTACAAGCACCACCCCCAGTCTGTCTGTCTCTGTCATTGTTTCTAGGCCTCATCTTGACGTTCAAAAAAACAATTATTGAGTACGATGTAAACAGCATTGCCAGTTTTGCTTTAACATAGTACTATATTTACAAGTCTATTGGAACAGTAGCGTAGTTCGACGAAAGAGGCATGTTGTACTATCCAGGGAGGGAACTTCATAACTGTTAAAGGTTGTCATCTGCTATGAGCGCAGCTAAAGCATGCATCTAATTTCACCTTTGGTGACCTAACCTTGCAGCGACGGCAGACGCGGCAGCAGCTTCCCACACCATCAGCGCAGAAGGCCATCGCGCAAACTTCAGAGCGTTGAATCAGTTAGTCCTACCTTCTTTGTAACATTGTAACTGTTTCCGGGACTTGCAGCCTCACCGTCACAGACCACATCAGAGTATTTCCCTCAGCAAAATGTTTACCCGTCACGAGACCATCAGTTTGTTACACAGTAACAACTCAGCACCCTTTATTATCATTATTATTATTATTATTACAGCTTTGTCACTAACAACAGTTCATCTAACACTGAGTCCATTACAATAGAATGAATCACAATGACGACTAGCCACAGGCTACCTGAAGGCTTCATGTGGTTTTGCCTGGGCTGTGAGATGATTCCCCTCATTAACGCAACCTTTAAGAGCTTCCTATGATTGACGTGACATGATAAAGTAGGCTTTATGAAAACAAACCAACCTTCATAATGCCGCAAGGTGTGTTCACGCCTCCATGACTCCTTTCGGCTGAATTGTCACGGCTGCTGCTGCCAGTCCGAGGACTCCCGTGGTCCATGTACCTTCCGTTGGTGTAAACTCCCTCTGCCCCATAGACCGGGTGCCCGTGGGCGAAGGCAGCCGCCGAAATGTCCAGGTATGCCCGGGTGCCAGTCGGAGGCAGCACGGTGGCGTCATTGTTGTTCAACCCCGCTATTTGTGTCGCGTCCTGTGCCGGAGAGGCTGCAATGGTAGGATTTAGCGAATGTCCCGACACAACCTCGGAAGCGTGTACCCCTGCCATCATCCACGGACGTTAGAGCAACACATTCAAAATAGTGCATTGACCCATTGTTTCAGAACATGAGTCCACGGCTGTGTAGACCACGTAAGATCATCAGTCCACAGACGAAGCGCAGTCCACTGAATCTAGGATAGACTGATTGAACCGTCCGCGTCTGGCTGGACAAACTCTTGTCGCTCGAAAATGAACAGATGGTGCTCCGTATGTGATCTGGTGTAATTAGCTAACTGCATGGATTCATAAGGAGTCCCCTCAGAAACAGTTCCGGCTAATAAAAAGGCGTTCATTTGCGTTTACACGCGCTTTCGTTTTTCCCCAAGCTTCTTGTTTGCGCCGAGGCTTCATGCAGAAGACCGTCCTACGGTTCTATTCGCCTGGTCCCTACTCTCCTATCCGCTCTTATAGATGATACATCAGAAGCTTCCCCACGTGCATCCGCGGGATGCAGCTATATACAATGCGCTGTTATGTGAGTTGCTCGCTTGTCCCCTCCCTACAAGATCCATGTCCTTGTGCGCTCATTCACACACACACACACACACACACACACACACACACACACACACACACACACACACACACACACGCACACACACACACACGCACACGTACACTTAAACTATTCATGTTCCTCACACTGAAATGATTCATGTTCATTCATACCACAACTTGTAGCCTAAGCCATTTCCAGGCTAAAACACAATAACGTAATAATTCCATAGGAGGACAGGCTCATTGTAATGGCTGGAATGTTTGGTTTGTTTGTATACCATTCCCTTTATTCCATTCCAGGCATTACAATGAGCACATCCTCCTATAGCTCCTCCCACCAGCCTCCTCTGAGTATCAGGGGAATGTGAGTGGATTTGCATGAAATATGTCTTATCATTAGGCTATTGCCTAAGGCTTTTATTTGTTATATTTGTTATCACAGCCAAAACTTCGATCAGGGAGACTGGTTATTCCAGAGTGGTGCAGCAGTCTAGGGCACTGCATCTCAGTGCTAGAGGCATCAATACAGACATCCTGGTTCAAATCCAGGCTGTATCACAAATGGCTGTGATTGGGAGTCCCATAGGGCGGCGTACAATTGGCCCAGCGTTGTCCGTGTTTGGCCGGGGTAGGCCGTCATTGTAAATAAGAATTTGTTCGTAACTGACTTGCCTAGTTAAATAATTCATTCAGAAAGCCCCCTAAGTTGCATTAAGTACAAATTGCCGTTTCTGGTGACAAGGGCAAAAATCTCAATTGATGCTGATGATCCTCATATTATATATCCCTATGGGCGTTATCAACTTAATCTCAGAACCCAGAACCAAATATTACATGCAGTCTCTTAACGAGACTACAATTATTTTCAGGCCAGGCTTCAGTCCCAATCAGAGATGGAGTGGCATATCATCCGCATTACCAACACTAATCCACAGAGAATGTCACATGGCTTTCACTCACATAAACACCACACCAGGCACCTCCACAGTATTGATTGGTGAGAATGAAAAGCACAGGACTCAGAACAGACCTATCCTTGCTGTATATATTCATACTGTAGAACAAGTGGTACACAACCAATCCCTGTGCCACAGAATTCAAGTGCTGCAGATAGAAACCCACAATATCTGTAATGATTCTGTCATCAATTCTGACCACAAATGAGCTAAATCACTTTCACTATCGTCATTTAACAAATCTGAGAAACAAGGGGGACAATTATCTCCGTGCAAATCACTGATGAATTCCACAAAACATCTTTATCGATCTACTTCAACCCCATTTACATTTACATTTAAGTCATTTAGCAGACGCTCTTATCCAGAGCGACTTACAAATTGGTGAATTCACCTTCTGACATCCAGTGGAACAGCCACTTTACAATAGTGCATCTAAATCATTTAAGGGGGGTGAGAAGGATTACTTATCCTATCCTAGGTATTCCTTGAAGAGGTGGGGTTTCAGGTGTCTCCGGAAGGTGGTGATTGACTCCGCTGTCCTGGCGTCGTGAGGGAGTTTGTTCCACCATTGGGGGCCAGAGCAGCGAACAGTTTTGACTGGGCTGAGCGGGAACTGTACTTCCTCAGTGGTAGGGAGGCGAGCAGGCCAGAGGTGGATGAACACAGTGCCCTTGTTTGGGTGTAGGGCCTGATCAGAGCCTGGAGGTACTGCGGTGCCGTTCCCCTCACAGCTCCGTAGGCAAGCACCATGGTCTTGTAGCGGATGCGAGCTTCAACTGGAAGCCAGTGGAGAGAGCGGAGGAGCGGGGTGACGTGAGAGAACTTGGGAAGGTTGAACACCAGACGGGCTGCGGCGTTCTGGATGAGTTGTAGGGGTTTAATGGCACAGGCAGGGAGCCCAGCCAACAGCGAGTTGCAGTAATCCAGACGGGAGATGACAAGTGCCTGGATTAGGACCTGCGCCGCTTCCTGTGTGAGGCAGGGTCGTACTCTGCGGATGTTGTAGAGCATGAACCTACAGGAACGGGCCACCGCCATGATGTTGGTTGAGAACGACAGGGTGTTGTCCAGGATCACGCCAAGGTTCTTAGCGCTCTGGGAGGAGGACACAATGGAGTTGTCAACCGTGATGGCGAGATCATGGAACGGGCAGTCCTTCCCCGGGAGGAAGAGCAGCTCCGTCTTGCCGAGGTTCAACTTGAGGTGGTGATCCGTCATCCACACTGATATGTCTGCCAGACATGCAGAGATGCGATTCGCCACCTGGTCATCAGAAGGGGGAAAGGAGAAGATTAATTGTGTGTCGTCTGCATAGCAATGATAGGAGAGACCATGTGAGGTTATGACAGAGCCAAGTGACTTGGTGTATAGCGAGAATAGGAGAGGGCCTAGAACAGAGCCCTGGGGGACACCAGTGGTGAGAGCGCGTGGCGAGGAGACAGATTCTCGCCACGCCACCTGGTAGGAGCGACCTGTCAGGTAGGACGCAATCCAAGCGTGGGCCGCACCGGAGATGCCCAACTCGGAGAGGGTGGAGAGGAGGATCTGATGGTTCACAGTATCGAAGGCAGCCGATAGGTCTAGAAGGATGAGAGCAGAGGAGAGAGAGTTAGCTTTAGCAGTGCGGAGCGCCTCCGTGATACAGAGAAGAGCAGTCTCAGTTGAATGACTAGTCTTGAAACCTGACTGATTTGGATCAAGAAGGTCATTCTGAGAGAGATAGCGGGAGAGCTGGCCAAGGACGGCACGTTCAAGAGTTTTGGAGAGAAAAGAAAGAAGGGATACTGGTCTGTAGTTGTTGACATCGGAGGGATCGAGTGTAGGTTTTTTCAGAAGGGGTGCAACTCTCGCTCTCTTGAAGACGGAAGGGACGTAGCCAGCGGTCAGGGATGAGTTGATGAGCGAGGTGAGGTAAGGGAGAAGGTCTCCGAAAATGGTCTGGAGAAGAGAGGAGGGGATAGGGTCAAGCGGGCAGGTTGTTGGGCGGCCGGCCGTCACAAGAAGCGAGATTTCATCTGGAGAGAGAGGGGAGAAAGAGGTCAGAGCACAGGGTAGGGCAGTGTGAGCAGAACCAGCGGTGTCGTTTGACTTAGCAAACGAGGATCGGATGTCGTCGACCTTCTTTTCAAAATGGTTGACAAAGTCATCTGCAGAGAGGGAGGAGGGGGGGGGAGGATTCAGGAGGGAGGAGAAGGTGGCAAAGAGCTTCCTAGGGTTAGAGGCAGATGCTTGGAATTTAGAGTGGTAGAAAGTGGCTTTAGCAGCAGAGACAGAGGAGGAAAATGTAGAGAGGAGGGAGTGAAAGGATGCCAGGTCCGCAGGGAGGTGAGTTTTCCTCCATTTCCGCTCGGCTGCCCGGAGCTCTGTTCTGTGAGCTCGCAATGAGTCGTCGAGCCACGGAGCGGGAGGGGAGGACCGAGCCGGCCTGGAGGATAGGGGACATAGAGAGTCAAAGGATGCAGAAAGGGAAGAGAGGAGGGTTGAGGAGGCAGAATCAGGAGATAGGTTGGAGAAGGTATGAGCAGAGGGAAGAGATGATAGGATGGAAGAGGAGAGAGTAGCGGGGGAGAGAGAGCGAAGGTTGGGACGGCGCGATACCATCCGAGTAGGGGCAGTGTGGGAAGTGTTGGATGAGAGCGAGAGGGAAAAGGATACAAGGTAGTGGTCGGAGACTTGGAGGGGAGTTGCAATGAGGTTAGTGGAAGAACAGCATCTAGTAAAGATGAGGTCGAGCGTATTGCCTGCCTTGTGAGTAGGGGGAAGGTGAGAGGGTGAGGTCAAAAGAGGAGAGGAGTGGAAAGAAGGAGGCAGAGAGGAATGAGTCAAAGGTAGACGTGGGGAGGTTAAAGTCGCCCAGGACTGTGAGAGGTGAGCCGTCCTCAGGAAAGGAGCTTATCAAGGCATCAAGCTCATTGATGAACTCTCCGAGGGAACCTGGAGGGCGATAAATGATAAGGATGTTAAGCTTGAAAGGGCTGGTAACTGTGACAGCATGGAATTCAAAGGAGGCGATAGACAGATGGGTAAGGGGAGAAAGAGAGAATGACCACTTGGGAGAGATGAGGATCCCGGTGCCACCACCCCGCTGACCAGAAGCTCTCGGGGTGTGCGAGAACACGTGGGCGGACTAAGAGAGAGCAGTAGGAGTAGCAGTGTTATCTGTGGTGATCCATGTTTCCGTCAGTGCCAAGAAGTCGAGGGACTGGAGGGAGGCATAGGCTGAGATGAACTCTGCCTTGTTGGCCGCAGATCGGCAGTTCCAGAGGCTACCGGAGACCTGGAACTCCACGTGGGCCGTGCGCGCTGGGACCACCAGATTAGGGTGGCCGCGGCCACGCGGTGTGGAGCGTTTGTATGGTCTGTGCAGAGAGGAGAGAACAGGGATAGATAGACACATAGTTGACAGGCTACAGAAGAGGCTACGCTAATGCAAAGGAGATTGGAATGACAAGTGGACTACACGTCTCGAATGTTCAGAAAGTTAAGCTTACGTAGCAAGAATCTTATTGACTAAAATGATTGAAATGATACAGTACTGCTGGAGTAGGCTAGCTGGCAGTGGCTGCGTTGTTGACTTTGTAGGCTAGCTGGCAGTGGCTGCGATGTTGACACTACACTAATCAAGTCGTTCCGTCGAGTGTAATAGTTCACATGACTTCACAGAAACTCATCATTCTGTTAAAGTGTTTCACCCCTAATGATGCAGGACAAACCCACTAACAGGGTTTCATCCCAAATGGTACACTATTCACTATATAGTGCACTACTTTTGACCACAACTCATATAGGGCTCTGGTCAAAAGTTGTGCATTATGTAGGGAATAGGTTGCCATTTGGGACAAAACCGGGATCTTCGCCATCAGGGGAGGGAGGCAATCAAAAAAGCTAAGGGTCAGTATAGAGACAAAGTAGAGTTGCAATTCAACGGCTCAGACACGAGAGGTATGTGCCAGGGTCTACAGTCAATCTCAGATGACAAAAAGAAAACCAGCCCCGTCGTGGACCCCGATGTCTTGCTCCCAGACAGACTAAACAACTTATTTTGTCACGCCCTGACCATAGAGAGCCCTTGGGGTCTACTCACACTCAACGTCAACAAAACAAAGGAGATGATCGTGGACTTCAGGAACCAGCAGAGGGAGCACCCCCTATCCACATCAACGGGACAGTAGTGGAGAAGGTGGAAAGTTTCAAGTTCCTCGGCGCAACAATGCCTCTTCAACCTCAAGAGGCTGAAGAAATTTGACCTGTCACCAAAAACACTAACAAACTTTTACAGATGCATAATCGAGAGCATCCTGTCGGGCTGTATCACCGCCTGGTAGAGCGGTGATACACCGCCCACAACCCGTAAGGCTCTCCAGAGAGTAGTGAGGTCTGCACAACGCATCACAGGGGTCAAACGACCTGCCCTCCAGGACACCTACACCACCCAATGTCACAGGAAGGTCAAAATGATAATCAAGGACAACAACCACCCGAGTCACTGCCTGTTCACCCCACTATGATCCAGAAGGCGAGGTCAGTACAGGTGCATCAAAGCTGGGACCGAGAGACTGAAAAATAGCTTATATCTCTGTCAGGACCCGGTTACGAACCTGGGTCTCCGGAGTGAGAAACAGTCACTTAACCAACTGAGCCACGAATAGTCTGCAGAACCCAGAAGATGAGGCAGACACAGCAGTACTTAAGACGGAGTATTTAATAAAGTAAAAAGGAGAAGTCCTTCAATACAAAAATGGTAAATCCAAAAGGTGGTAGGAATAGCACAAAAAAGCCTTAAGAGATACTCAAAAACAAAAACAGAATTCCACAAGAGCATCCACCGGAATCGACAAGAATACACAGAACACTAGGGCTGGGTGCTAACATACAAACACAGAGCACAGAACTGAGGGAAACTAAGGGTTTAAATACAATCAGGGGAAACGAGGCACAGGTGCAAATAATAATGGGGAACAAGGGAAAAAACATAAGGTCAAAAAGCACAATGGGTGCATCTAGTGACCAAAACCCGGAACAACCCTGGCCAAATCCTGACAATCTCAAGGCCATCAGACTGTTAAACAGCCATCACTAACATTGAGTGGCTGCTGCCAACATTCTGACTCAAATCTCTAGAAACTTCAATAATTAAAAATTAGATGTAATAAATGTATCACTAGTCACTTTAAACAATGCCACTTTATATAATGTTTACATACCCCACATTACTCATCTCATATGTATATGTATATACTGTACTCTATATCATCTACTGCACCCTGCCTATGCCGTTCGGCCATCGCTCAACCATGTATTTATATGTGCATATTCTTATTTATTCCTTTACACTTGTGTCTAAAAGGTAGTTGTTATGAATTTGTTAGATTACTTGTTAGATATTACTGCATGGTCGGAACTAGAAGCACAAGCATTTCGCTGCACTCGCATTAACATCTGCAAACCATGTGTATGTGACCAATTAAATTGGATTTGATTTGAGGAATGATGAACAATAAACACTCAGATAATACAGTTCAGTTATAACCCACTGAAAGGACAAATCACACCCCAGCCAATTGGAAGGAGAGAAATTGTGTGCTGCTGCGGTAGAGATGCTCAGAGTGTTTGGTCATTATTGTCGAACCAAGTCATTATAATCAAACCCAGAAGTGGCTTGTTTTTTTGTCAGAACAGACAAATCTGAATCCTGCAGTATGGATGAGCGGTTATATCAGCTGCTCTGTGGTTTTCCACGACATTGATGTGTCTTTGAATTGAAGGAGTGTGAACTAGGATAGAGTGTGCATGTTTGTTTGTGTGTGTGTGTGTGTGTATGTTTTCGTCCTTTCTGTAAACTTAAATGAGGGCAGTAGCATACATCCTGCAGCTGCCTCATCCATCTTACACCAGTCAGTCTGCCAGTCAGCCAGCCAGCTAGTCAGCCAGCCAGTCAGCCAGCGGGTCAGTCTATGTACTCATTGACCAGAAACTACTTCTCAATGTGAATTATTTATACACAGCTAATTCTTCTAGAACACAGTAGTTCAGATGCTGGGAGAGAGAGAGAGAGAGAGAGAGAGAGAGAGAGAGAGAGAGAGAGAGAGAGAGAGAGAGAGAGAGAGAGAGAGCGTAAGAGTGAGAGCAGTAGAGAGATGGAGATGTTGGTGGAATGAACACATTGGGGAGGAAAATTAAGAACAATGGGGTGGATGGAAAGATCGAGGAAAGGTGAGAAGGAGAGATGGAGGTGAGGGATACTACTGATGAAAAAAATAAGTAAAGAAGGAAGGGGAGAGGTTGGGGTGAGGTAGCTCTCTCTCTCTCTCACCTCGCCCTCTCCCTCACCCCTCCCCCTCTCTCTCTCTCACTCTGATTCATGTATTATGCATCTTCAGAAATAATTCAGAATAAGTCCTGCTTTTAAAAGTCCTGCTTCAAGCCTTCCAGCCAGGCTGTCTGACTTTAATCTTCAAATTCCTTTGGCTCCCATGCCTCAAACAGGAGCCCCTCCAGGACCCACACGGAGCCACACTAGGACTTATTAAACATATGCTGCATCACTGCAACTGGTGTGCTAACACTCCTCCAACTTAGGGAAGAAAGACGTGAGAGCAGATGAGGATGGTCCTACTCTTCTGGGGAGGAGAATGGAATTATTATTAGTGAGAGCTGGAGAGAGAGAGAGAGAGAGAGAGAGAGAGAGAGAGAGAGAGAGTTATAGAGAGAGAGAATACAAGAGAGGCTGTGAGAGATCAACAGAAAAGGAAATTGAAAACAGTTGCAGCGTTGCTTTCCATTTGACTATCATGCCACTAACAATTAAATCACACCCTGGTTGATTTCCATTGAAGTTGCTTGTAGCTTCCTGTGACAGGAAGTGAACCGGAGTTGTGCTGTCTCCCTTCCCTTCCCTTCGCCCCCACGTGAACCACAGACATATGAAGGGATAGCCATCCATACATCCCCCCACCCTCAATCCTGATCCCTCGAGCTCCTCTCCAGGAGAAGCCAGATCATTTTAGATTGTATTGATGACAATAGTATTAATTAGGGTTACCCAATCACGGCTGATGAAAGGCCCTTTGACTGCTAGGTAATCTGACGGTGCAGGTCTCACAGGGTTTTTGTCCTGGAGGTTGAGGTCATAAGGTCAAATCATTACCATGGAAGTTTTTTTGTTGTATATATGTGACCCGGCCATATCTTGTATTTAAGACATTTGACCACAGACGTTACGACCCTCTTACCTCATTCAGGCATGGGGAGAATGATTATGTATCAATACAGGAAATCAAGTTATTGATTACAAATGGATAGGGTAGTCTTGTTTACCAATGCACAACATATAGAAAATAATAGCTACAGGGGTTTGTCTACATAAGAGAAGCAGTTCTACCTAACAGAATCAGTTGAAGATGCTGCGTCTTGTCAGGGGGAATAGTGTTTGTTACGAGAGGGAACTCTGACACAGGATGAGGCTGAATAATCCCCAAAAGTGTCATTTGTTTATTTGTGAAGTGAGCTGAGATTCCCCGCAGCAGGGGGTCTGAGGGCATTCCTCCCAGAGCATAACCACCATGCTTTCTGTTTCTCTTACACATCACTTCCTGTGCTCACTCACTTGACCTCTGTGGAGGGAGGAAATGAAACTCGTTCCTTAAACACCCTCCGTGTTAACACTCTTTACTTATCAATCAGAGCAGGGCTGTGGTTTTCTGTGCCCCTTGTGCCTCGATTGGACCTCCTTCCACTGGCGCCCCTAATTACTGGAGTTGATACAGAGATTCATTTGTATGCATAGACTAATACGATGGTAATTAGTGCCAATTTGCATCTTAATTATCTGATGAAAGATGTTTCCTGGGGAGGACGTGGCTAAATATTCACATTTTTGACCTGTAGGAGAGACTGAGAGACAGCTTTATTGAGCTGGGATGATGATATGAACCTAACAGAAGGGCTCATTTTAAAAAGCATGTCTGTCGTGGTTTTTCTATTCCTGTTACAACATGTTCATCTCGTGACATGTCCCACATGCATCCTATGCAGACAGGCATTATGCTTCGTTTCAATGTTCATTCCATTCCCCGTGTTATTGCAGAGTGCAGGAATCACATTGGGCACTGAGGACCTCTAGTGGTCACAAGGTAGAACAAGAGGACGGATCCATCTGCTCCATTGTAAAAGCTGTTCATTTCAGTCCTGTGCAGCGAGGCATAGCAGCTGGTGGGTGCCAGACTTGCAACTCTCCCAGAGCCTTTTATCTTGAGTATATCCAATCCAATGTCAAGTAAGATATGGCTGTGAATACCTTATAATACTATATTTATATAGTATAACTTATTATACTACAGTGTACAATATTCTACTGTAATCACCCCACACATTCACCCTCTGATTCAGAGGGGGTGGGTTAAATGTGGAAGATACATTTCAGTTGAAGGCATTCAGTTGTACAACTGACTAGGTATCCTCCTTTCCCTTTCACATGCCCTAAATACTCTATTTCCTTTGCTGGAAGTACTGCTTTATTGTGTCAAAGTTTCCGGTAATATTTCTGTTTGTTTTATCTGCAGAATTGTCTGTTGTCAACTGAAAGAAAACAGCGGTGTCCTCCTGTATACTGCATGTTTTCCTTTTTTTTTCAATTGCCAATGTCGCCTTACTGCTGTGTTACATTGAATTGTATTCTCTGTCCAACGCTTTTAAAGCTGTTGTTGTGAATATTGAACAGTAACCAAGCAACCACGTGCAGTTTCGTATCCAAGCAACAGTCGCTCTCTGACCTCCAGACATGTCTAATGTTTTTAAAAATGGAAGAAGAAAAAAAGATTAGAATAAAGTAAATGTGATTGAGTTATTTGTTGAGAAGGCAAACAGTGGGTCTTGGATCTGTCTGTTCCATAGGAGATTGACAATCATAATATATTTTATAGTAATCGATTGCAGTTCATGCATTAGGTTAATTAAATTGTCTAATCACTTTTCCATGTCCCTTGGGCCCTGAGTGACAGGAGAGAAAAGCCCCTCTGGCATTAAGGGGACAGTACATACCAGTCCGGTACTGTGTCTCAGAGACAATATGTGTTCCTGCCACAAGATAGCAGATGTGAGTTACCACTGGACAACCGATGACATGAACCAGTGTGGAGGGAGATGGAGCGACATAAGGTTTAGAGGGAGAGAGAGATATAGACAGAGAGAATGGAAGAAAGGAAGAGGTGCAGTGGATCAGAGATTGCATCTAAGCAGTGACATGTCAGTCCATCCAAGCCTAGATATAGGAAGAGGAAAGGGGCATAGTTCAAATGGATGTCGTAACTTCTGATTGGACCTTTAAGGCAAATGGTAGGTTAATGAGGTTCAGTTCAATATCAACATCACTGCTGCATTGCATAGAGTCCCCTTATTTGCTTGTGATTATTGGTGTCTCTTCATTCAAGTACACCAAACGTATAGTGAGTGAGTATTTGTATATTTGCCCGTCTAAATGCAGTTTGGCTTAGTGGGAAGTTAGAATCACAATGGTGCTTCAGTGCAATCTGATCTGATAATTATAATGTATAACATGCAGTGATCACAGCTCATGTCACTCAACAGCAGATTGCTGCATCCATGTGTTAGAGGTCAAGTGTAAACAGGCATGTAGTGCTGCTATGTTATAGCGGTGCTATGATGCCCACACCCAGTCAGAAGGCTGTTGAAAGGCTAGTCAGGGTTTTGGTCTATTGCTTTTTAATTCAGTCAATTCAGAAAGTAAACTAAATTCAATGCTTCAATGCTCAATGAGAAGAAATAAGAATTGGAATTTGAGTTTACATTCTGAATCGACTCTATTGAAATGGTCTCATGTACAGTATCGGTAAGGTGCAGTTCAGACTGACATGGAATGTGAATAAATAAACCATTACATTTATTCAGTCACAACTTATTTTTCATTATACATGTTACTGTTGAAATGATTTATAAAACTTTTTTCTTCAATTGCATTTTTTTGGGGGAACACAACTGAAGTGCTAAAACCCAACCACAAACGTGGAACTAACACTGAACAGAACACAGCCTCATACACAGCTTCCAGAGTACATAGATTAACTAAGGTGAAGCAAAGATCCAAGTTTGAAATGATCAGAATAATGTAACAACAACAAAAATGACACGTCACAAGAATTCCCCTGTCGCTTTGACTCTTCAAAAAACATCAGTGAAATCAAGAACCACAAAGAAAACAACTAGCTGCTTTGACCCGGGAAAATGAAAGGAACAAAGATAGGAAAAGACTAAATAATGTCAGGCTGGACAAAAACAAAAGCAACATTCTTCTGAATCCCGTTTGCAATATGGCTTTTTTTCAGAAACTTCTGATGAAACCTAAGAGGTTGCAATGGCTGCCATGTTCTACGTGCATCCTCCTCAGGTCATGCAAGGGGATTACATTCAGAGGGGCGTGCCACAGACGTACAGTATACTGTAATAAAATAGAATTATGGTACAGAAAATAAATTCATATATGCGTTATATAGATAGCAGATGAGGCGGGTGGGAGGAGCTATAAGAGGATGGGCTCATTGTAATGGCTGAAACGGAATCAATGGAACTGTATCAAAACTCATAGAACATATGGAAACCACATGTTTGACACCGTTCCATTCCAGCCATTACAATAAGCCCATCCTCCTATAGCTCCTCCCACCAGCCGCCACTAATAGACAGAGACTCTATTTGTCTTTTTTTCATTATTATGATACATCAACCAAGCATAGGGCTTCATTCCTGAGAGGGCAGAGCTTATGAGTAGAGGGGATGGGTTGTGTGTGTGTGTGTGTGTGTGTAATATGACTGTGGGGGTTGTGTGGTGTTGTTGTCGTCATGATATTGCCCAATGGTTCAGAAGTGCGTGTGTGTGTATGTGGGGGGAGTGAGGGGGTGAACAGCGTAGCCACGGCAACAGGTGGATCTATCATTAAATGCTTTATTAAACTGCGGTAGCTAAAGTGTACTATGTGTAAAAGTGTACTAGACTAATCCTGCTGGGAGTATATGGAGACAGACCCCCTACAACAACTTGGCTGAAAGACAGGGAGTGAGCCAGTGCCAAAATATCCCACATTTTAAGGTAGCAATGGCCTTCATGCTCAGGACTGATGAGTCAAGTGTTCAAGCGCCTCATATTGTCTGCATACGTAGCTATGTATCTGTACCTCAGGTTGTCAGTTGATGTTTTATGTTATATCACACAGAGACAGACATGCACATGCAGACTTAGTAACAGTGACCAGTAATAACAGCAAACAGGAGACAGGCTTACTGACAGAGATAGACAGAGAGAGGAAAAAAAACAGACTGAGGCAGACAGACAGGAGTACCATCACGGCTGGCTCCAGACATTAGCGATATAAGCGGTCTCTTAGGGCCCGGGCCGTTTAAAAAAAATTAAAAACTCAGTTGGGGTCTAAATTTACTGTTGAAAGTTAGAAGGTGAAGGTTCGAAATGTGGTTGTGCATCAGCAGTTTTTCTCCTGTTTTGTCACTGACAGTCACTTAATGACCCATGTCCGCTAACAGCTAGTTAGTCGAGCTAGTCACACTCATTCAGATATCATTAACATGACATAAGTAATGGCAAAATGTGTGGAATTACAGGAAATTTGCTTTAGAACTGCAAAAATGTATCTCCACCCCATGGAAAAACTGGTAGCATTGCAGGGAATTAGCATTAGATGTTCAAAACATGCATCTCTGCCCCATGGTAAAATGAGTTGAATTAGATCTGCACTAGTCATCTCAGGTCTATGGATTGAGTAGTTTGTGTACATCAGCACATGCACAATACTAAGCCAATAAGACCCAGTATAGAGACTCTTCTACCATCAGTCCTAGCAATGAACTTTTCTTCAGATCTCCCAACTAACACCCAACCTCCACACACACCACAGTGACCTCAGTTCCCCTACACACATCCAAACAGCTCCCCAAATACACTGCTCAAAAAAATAAAGGGAACACTACAATAACACATCCTAGATCTGAATGAATGAATTATTCTTATTAAATACTTTTTTCTTTACATAGTTGAATGTGCTGACAACAAAATCACACAAAAATTATCAATGGAAATCAAATGTATCAACCCATGGAGGTCTGGAATTGGAGTCATACTCAAAATTAAAGTGGAAAACCACACTACAGGCTGATCCAACATTGATGTAATGTCCTTAAAACAAGTCAAAATGAGGCCCAGTAGTGTGTGTGGCCTCCACGTGCCTATATGACCTTCCTACAACGCCTGGACATGCTCCTGTTGAGGTGGCGGATGGTCTCCTGAGGGATCTCCTCCCAGACCTGGACTAAAGCATCCTCCAACTCCTGGACAGTCTGTGGTGCAACGTGGCGTTGGTGGATGGAGCGAGACATGATGTCCCAGATGTGCTAAATTGGATTCAGGTCTGGGGAACGGGCGGGCCAGTCCATAGCATCAATGCCTTCCTCTTGCAGGAACTGCTGACACACTCCAGTCACATGAGGTCTAGCATTGTCTTGCATTAGGAGGAACCCAGGGCCAACCGCACCAGCATATGGCCTCACAGGGGGTCTGAGGATCTCATCTCGGTACCTAATGGCAGCCAGGCTACCTCTGGCGAGCACATGGAGGGCTATGCGGCCCCCCAAAGAAATGCCACCCCACACCATGACTGACCCACCGCCAAACCGGTCATGCTGGAGGATGTTGCAGGCAGCAGAACGTTCTCCACGGCATCTCCAGACTGTCACGTCTGTCACATGTGCTCAGTGTGAACCTGCTTTCATCTGTGAAGAGCACAGGGCGCCAGTGGCGAATTTGCCAATCTTGGTGTTCTCTGGCAAATGCCAAACGTCCTGCACGGTGTTGGGCTGTAAGCACAACCCCCACCTGTGGACGTCGGGCCATCATACCACCCTCATGGAGTCTGTTTCTGACCGTTTGAGCAGACACATGCACATTTGTGACCTGCTGGAGGTCATTTTGCAGGGCTCTGGCAGTGCTCCTCCTTGCACAAAGGCGGAGGTAGCAGTCCTGCTGCCTGGTTGTTGCCCTCCTACGGACCCCTCCACATTTCCTGATGTACTGGCCTGTCTCTTGGTAGCACCTTCATGCTCTGGACACTACGCTGACAGACACAGCAAACCTTCTTGCCACAGCTCGCATTGATGTGCCATCCTGGATGAGCTGCACTACCTGAGCCACTTGTGTGGGTTGTAGACTCCATCTCATGCTACCACTAGAGTGAAAGCACCGCCAGCATTCAAAAGTGACCAAAACATCAGCCAGGAAGCATAGGAACTGAGAAGTGGTCTGTGGTCACCACCTGCAGAACCACTACTTTATTGGGGGTGTCTTGCTAATTGCCTATAATTTCCACCTGTTGTCTATTCCATTTGCACAACAGCATGTGAAATTTATTGTCAATCAGTGTTGCTTCCTAAGCGGACAGTTTGATTTCACAGAAGTGTGATTGACTTGGAGTTACATTGTGTTGTTTAAGTGTTCCCTTTATTTTTTTGAGCAGTGTAGATTGTCAACACTAGTCATCACAACTAATAACAAGACATGACCAAATTAGTTGTTTAAAACACCAGACAGACAGACAGACAGACAGACAGACAGACAGACAGACAGACAGGCAGGTAATGAGAGGTAATGTTGATGGCACATACATCATCTACAGGGGTATGGAGGTGAGATAGATAGAGGACTCATCTTTGTATCTGTGCCATTAAAGCGTCTGTGTGACAGCATGGGCAGGACCGTTGAGGTACTAAAGTAGTACATGTTATTCTTCTTCATTGGCTGATTGCTCCCAAACCATAGGAATCCCCCCCCCCCACCCCAGTTGACAACTTTAAAATGGTGGAAGACCTCAATGGCAATGGCCATGTTAAAAACAGGTTATATTAATGATGAGTCCTCTATCTATCTCTATGGGCTGTCCAGAGACCTGAGTGGCCATGCTGGATACATGCTTGTATTTACATTACATCTGTGTGCAAATACAGTAAATGAAATATCCCTGTGAGTGTAGAGTGGGACCAAAGTCCCCAAGTTTCAGCTGGAGCTGATGTATGTTATGCAACAGTGTGTGCGTGTGTGTGTGATGCATCCTTGTGTGCGTGCGTGTGTGTGTGTGTGACATAGATACTCGGTGTGCTCTGAGAATGAAATGAGAGCCATTCTGCTTGGAGTTTAGTGTGTAAAGATTCAGAATTATTGTACTAGCAACAAATCCGATGATGTTGTCTTCATTTAAGTATTTCTCTTTTTTGGCAGAGGGCGGATTGAATTAAAAAACTCTGTTGATAAACCATTTACAATAATAAAATAACTAAACAAAAACAAAAACATTTAAACAAACTGCTTAAATGACTTCATACCGGTTGTGGAGAGTGCTATTCAAAAATCTGTGTTAGAATTATGACCAAATGAAAATACATACGTGTATTGAATGATTTTTTTTTTATACAACACTGTAACATCGTGTCTTTTTGCATTTATACCTAGTCTGTTTTACAGATACGCACGGAGACAAACTGAAAAAAGGTCACTGACGTGCAGTTCGCTTGCTGAGAAGAAAAAAAGAAAAGAACAATCACAAACATTATTAACATTTCACATTATAGCTATCTGAAATAAAACAGGAGGAAATGAATGGAATTAAACCATCAGAAATGTCAAAAGGTGCGGGGTTCTTTTGTTGGTGTCATGGGTCAGAGATTGAGGGTCACGACTGCTGGCCGCTCCATTGGCTCTCCATCGGTCGCCGCAGCAGCTCCTCAACGTGTCGCGCCACGTCCATGGTGTCATCCAGGTCAAAGTCACCGTCAGCATCTAACATGGAGTCACTCCTGTCACAACACAGGAACCAGTTAGTAACACAGGGTATCAGACACACACCTCACAACACAGGAACCAGTTAGTAACACAGGGTATCAGACACACACCTCACAACACAGGAACCAGTTAGTAACACAGGGTATCAGACACACACCTCACAACACAGGAACCAGTTAGTAGCACAGGGTATCAGACACACACCTCACAACACAGGAACCAGTTAGTAACACAGGGTATCAGACACACACCTCACAACACAGGAACCAGTTAGTAACACAGGGTATCAGACACACACCTCACAACACAGGAACCAGTTAGTAGCACAGGGTATCAGACACACACCTCACAACACAGGAACCAGTTAGTAACACAGGGTATCAGACACACACCTCACAACACAGGAACCAGTTAGTAGCACAGGGTATCAGACACACACCTCACAACACAGGAACCAGTTAGTAACACAGGGTATCAGACACACACCTCACAACACAGGAACCAGTTAGTAGCACAGGGTATCAGACACACACCTCACAATACAGGAACCAGTTAGTAGCACAGGGTATCAGACACACACCTCACAACACAGGAACCAGTTAGTAACACAGGGTATCAGACACACACCTCACAACACAGGAACCAGTTAGTAACACAGGGTATCAGACACACACCTCACAACACAGGAACCAGTTAGTAGCACAGGGTATCAGAGACACACCTCACAACACAGGAACCAGTTAGTAGCACAGGGTATCAGACACACACCTCACAACACAGGAACAGGTTGGTAGCACAGGGTATCAGACACACACCTCACAACACAGGAACCAGTTAGTAGCACAGGGTATCAGACACACACCTCACAACACAGGAACCAGTTAGTAACACAGGCCATCAGACACACACCTCACAACACAGGAACCAGTTAGTAGCACAGGGTATCAGACACACACCTCACAAGACAGGAACCAGTTAGTAACACAGGGTATCAGACACACACCTCACAACACAGGAACCAGTTAGTAACACAGGGTATCAGACACACACCTCACAACACAGGAACCAGTTAGTAGCACTGGGTATCAGACACACACACCTCACAACACAGGAACCAGTTAGTAACACAGGGTATCAGACACACACCTCACAACACAGGAACCAGTTAGTAGCACAGGGTATCAGACACACACCTCACAACACAGGAACCAGTTAGTAGCACAGGGTATCAGACACACACCTCACAACACAGGAACCAGTTAGTAGCACAGGCCATCAGACACACACCTCACAACACAGGAACCAGTTAGTAGCACAGGGTATCAGACACACACCTCACAACACAGGAACCAGTTTGTAGCACAGGGTATCAGAGACACACCTCACAACACAGGAACCAGTTAGTAACACAGGGTATCAGACACACATCTCACAACACAGGAACCAGTTAGTAGCACAGGGTATCAGACACACACCTCACAACACAGGAACCAGTTTGTAGCACAGGGTATCAGAGACACACCTCACAACACAGGAACCAGTTAGTAGCACAGGGTATCAGACACACACACCTCACAACACAGGAACCAGTTAGTAACACAGGGTATCAGACACACACACCTCACAACACAGGAACCAGTTTGTAGCACAGGGTATTAGACACACACACCTCACAACACAGGAACCAGTTAGTAACACAGGATATCAGACACACACCTCACAACACAGGAACCAGTTAGTAACACAGGGTATCAGACACACACCTCACAACACAGGAACCAGTTAGTAACACAGGGTATCAGACACACGCCTCACGACACAGGAACCAGTTAGTAGCACAGGGTATCAGAGACACACCTCAAAACACAGGAACCAGTTAGTAACACAGGGCATCAGACACACACCTCACAACACAGGAACCAGTTAGTAACACAGGGTATCAGACACACACACCTTACAACACAGGAACCAGTTAATAACACAGGGTATCAGACACACACCTCACAACACAGGAACCAGTTAGTAGCACAAGGTATCAGACACACACCTCACAACACAGGAACCAGTTAGTAGCACAGGGTATCAGACACACACCTCACAACACAGGAACCAGTTAGTAACACAGGGTATCAGACACACACCTCACAACACAGGAACCAGTTAGTAACACAGGGTATCAGACACACACCTCACAACACAGGAACCAGTTAGTAACACAGGGTATCAGACACACACCTCACAACACAGGAACCAGTTAGTAGCACAGGGTATCAGACACACACCTCACAACACAGGAACCAGTTAGTAGCACAGGGTATCAGACACACACCTCACAACACAGGAACCAGTTAATAACACAGGGTATCAGACACACACCTCACAACACAGGAACCAGTTAGTAGCACAGGGTATCAGACACACACCTCACAACACAGGAACCAGTTAATAACACAGGGTATCAGACACACACCTCACAACACAGGAACCAGTTAGTAACACAGGGTATCAGACACACACCTCACAACACAGGAACCAGTTAGTAACACAGGGTATCAGACACACACCTCACAACACAGGAACCAGTTAGTAACACAGGGTATCAGACACACACACCTCACAAGACAGGAACCAGTTAGTAACACAGGGTATCAGACACACACCTCACAACACAGGAACCAGTTAGTAGCACAGGGTATCAGACACACACACCTCACAACACAGGAACCAGTTAGTAACACAGGGTATCAGACACACACCTCACAACACAGGAACCAGTTAGTAGCACAGGGTATCAGACACACACCTCACAACACAGGAACCAGTTAGTAACACAGGCCATCAGACACACACCTCACAACACAGGAACCAGTTAGTAACACAGGGTATCAGACACACACCTCACAACACAGGAACAGTTAGTAGCACAGGCCATCAGACACACACCTCACAATACAGGAACCAGTTAGTAGCACAGGGTATCAGACACACACCTCACAACACAGGAACCAGTTAGTAACACAGGGTATCAGACACACACCTCACAACACAGGAACCAGTTAGTAACACAGGGTATCAGACACACACCTCACAACACAGGAACCAGTTAGTAGCACAGGGTATCAGACACACACCTCACAACACAGGAACCAGTTAGTAGCACAGGCCATCAGACACACACCTCACAACACAGGAACCAGTTCGTAACACAGGCCATCAGACACGCACACCTCACACTCCCACATGCACGCACACATATGTAATCTATACTCACATAGGCGGGTATATGCCGTAGTTTGGAGGGTGACTGACAACAGGGGAGGCTCCGTGATCCATGTAGGTGGGGTTTGCTGCTGGGTCAGGATTGGTCGTGGTGAACCTGCAGGTCCAGACAAACAAGACATACAGACACACGTGCACGAGTCAGCGAACGTCATTCCCGAACGCCAGCTTCGTCGGTTACCATGGCAACCTTCATCAGCATCCCTCACCACCACCCCCTCCTCCTGCTCCTCCTCCGCTTCATTAATTACCAGTCCCTTTGAGCAGCAGGATCAGGTTAGGCAGGGTGCTGGGCAGCAGCACCTGGAGTCCTCCCACTGAGAAGCCCACAGACCCTTGGTAACAATAGGGACCCTGCTAACTCATTACCCAGACTGACATTACTAAGTGCAGTGATGAGAGTGATAGAGGCGCCCTCAGGCCCGCGGATGCTGGGCTCTAATTGGTTCCTCCATCTGGAGTGAAGACCTAATGGTTGATCTGCATTCAGGCCACATTGTTAGGTGATTAATCAGCCCTATCGCCACAGAGAGCGAGAAGGAGAGAGAGAAGGAGAGAGAAGGAGAGAGAGAAGGAGAGAGAGAAGGAGAGAGAGAAGGAGAGAGAGACTTACTCTGGTACCACTTGTTTGATCTGCGGTTTCACGTATCCATCCACTGCTTTGGCTGTAAGAGAGAAAGGCAAGGGAAGGAGACAGGGAGAATCGCTTTGTTCAGACTGTAGATATGGTCCACATTCACAGGTTCCTCAGTGTGGCTGTTATAAGCCTCTATCTGACCAAATTGCAACAGATATAGAGAATAGACACTACAGTATAATTATATGTCATAATTTATTTTTATAGACATGAAGAGAGGTGAGGTACATACACAGGGGTGGCGTGTAGTATTTGGAGAAGACCTCATCCTTGGGTCTGTCTGGGTAGAGGAACAGGAGGTGGTTGAGGTCACTGATGCGGTCAGCCAGAGAGCGGATGGAGAAGTCTTTGGCTGTGTAGGGCATGAGGTTCCACACCATCCTCTCCCCTGGAAACATAGACACACTTGTTATAGTTCCACTTGGCTATTTTTACAGACCTTCTCCGTCAAAGATTAATTTGTTGACTAATTGACTAACTGACAAAATAATGAATTGATTGATCACTTGACTGGTTGATTGTCAGTACCTGGTTTGTTGGGATTCTCAGCCACCCAGGCGATAGTGATCCCTCCGATCTCAGAGTCGCTGAAGCGGAGCAGGAAGGTCCCGTTGGGTTTGGACATCAACATGTCCTGGGCCTGCTGCTTGTTCACAAATCCCAGGATCGCCCTGTACATAGAGAACGGAGGAAGGAAGAGAGAGAGAGAGAGAGAGAGAGAGAGAGAGAGAGAGAGAGAGAGAGAGAGAGAGAGAGAGAGAGAGAGAGAGAGAGAGAGAGGGGAGAGAGAAAGAGAGAGAGAGAGAGGGAGAGAGAGGGAGAGTGACAGAGAGAGAGAGAGAGAGAGAGAGAGAGAGAGAGAGAGGAGAGAGAGAGAAGGGAGAGAGAGAGGGAGAGAGAGAGAGAGAGAGAGAGAGAGAGAGAGGAGAGAGAGAGAGGGGAGAGAGAGAGAGAGAGAGAGGGGGAGAGAGAGACAGAGAGAGAGAGAGAGAGAGAGAGAGAGGGGAGAGAGAAGAGAGAGAGAGAGGGGAGAGAGAAAGAAAGAGGGGGAGAGAGAGAGAGATAGAGAGACAGAGAGAGAGAGAGGGAGAGAGAGAGAGAGAGAGAGAGAGAGGGGAGAGAGAGGGAGAGTGATGAGAGAGAGAGAGAGAGAGAGGGGAGAGAGAGAGGGGAGATAAAAAGAGAGAGAGAGGGGAGAGAGAGAGACAGAGAGGGAGAGACAGAGAGAGAGAGAGAGAGAGAGAGAGAGAGAGAGAGAGAGAGAGAGAGAAAGAGAGAGAGAGAGAAAGAAAGAGGGAGAGAGATAGAGAGACAGAGACAGAGAGAGAGAGAGAGTCACATAGAGAACTAATCTCACTCTCACACTCTGAGTGCTTGACTAATGTATTATAGAGAGAGAGATAGAAGGGGAGAGACATCAAGAGGGAGATATGGAGAGAAGGAAAACACAGACAAACAAATGCACAGAGAATAAAAAGCCCAGGAGGAGGTCAGGAGGAGGGCATAAGTAGGACATGAGGAGGACATGAGGAGGACATGAGGAGGACATGAGGGCATGAAGAGGACAGGAGGGCATGAAGAGGACAGGAGGAGGGCATAAGGAGGATATGAGGAGGACATGAGGAGAACAGGAGGAGGACAGGAGGAGGGCATAAGGAGGATATGAGGAGGACATGACGAGGACAGAAGGAGGACAGGAGGAGGACATGAGGAGGACATGGGGAGGACAGGAGGACATAAGGACAGAGATAGACAAAGATACATTGTTACATACATTGTCATGCCGCCCCCTTCCCCTACAATAATTTTATCCTCTTGACCCATTACAGGTAGGGATAAATATCTCTGTGGTTGCTATGGTAAAGCCGTGTCCATTGTGGGGAGGGCCTTTTGGTAGAGGCTCGTTGAGATTAAAAAAGCAATCAAAATGTGAGGCTGCAACAGCAGGGGGGCTTAAGAGGGAAAAACACCAAGTGCACTCTATCAAGTAGACTCACTAAAGAAAGCACATTACAGCTGCCATTCGAACGACAACAAAAAGAGGCCTTTAGCTTAGTTAAGCCATTTTCTCTGTCCATTTCCCTGTCTACTTGGGCAGTGTGTGCCCGCTGCAGGCATCTCATGTTACACGAACACACAATCCAAGTCAAACCTCATTTCCACAGGTTATTCTGGAGTAGAAATGTTCGGAATATAGACATTTAAAAAAATATATTCTTACCCATCATTCCAGTGTGGTTTGAGATGTTTTTTTGTGAGTTCCATGACCCCATCAAACCACTGCCAGAATGTGAAATTCCTGCCAGGCAGACTCTCCTGTAGGTTAGAGGGATTGGGACATTGGGTTTGATACAGTCGATAAACAATTTGTTCTCTGTCTTTAATCGCACTAACCTCTCCTCACACATACAGAGTAGCTCCAGTTTCAACGGTTCTGCCTGTGGTTATGGAACCTTGACCTGTTCACCGGACGTGCTACCTGTCCCAGACCTGCTGTTTTCAACTCTCTAGAGACAGCAGGAGCGGTAGAGATACTCTGAATGATCGGCTATGAAAAGCCAACTGACATTTACTCCTGAGGTGCTGACTTGTTGCACCCTCGACATCCACTGTGATTATTATTATTTGACCCTGCTGGTCATCTATGAACATTTGAACATCATTGGCCATGTTCTGTTATAATCTCCACCCGGCACAGCCAGAAGAGGACTGGCCACCCCTCATAGCCTGGTTCCTCTCTAGGATTCTTCCTAGGTTCTGGCCTTTCTAGGGAGTTTTTCCTAGCCACCCCTCATATCCTGGTTCCTCTCTAGGTTTCTTCCTAGGTTCTGGCCTTTCTAGGAAATTTTTCCTAGCCACCGTGCTTCTACACTTGCATTGCTTGCTGTTTGGGGTTTTAGGCTGGGTTTCTGATATCAGCTGATGTAAGAAGGGCTTTATAAATAAATTTGATCTAGTGTAGAGCAGCAATTACAATAGACAGTCAGTCAGTGAGAGATTTCAGCTGACCGCCTTACATCCATCCATCCAGTTCAGATCAGTATGACTGTTGCAGCAATGCAGAGTACACTGAGTTATTGTGTTGGTGTGTATGGGCGTGTGTGTGTGTGTGTATATGTGGGTGTGGGGGTCGGGGGGGGGGGGGGTGTAAGTAAGTATGCGTGTGTGTATCAGTGAGTGAGCTCTGAGGTGCATGTTCCAGCTCCTGTTTCTAGGCCCTCTCTCTCTCTAATGAGGCTGATGCTCTGTGGTGAATGAGGTCTGAATGTGAGTGTGCTCTCTGTCATCAGTGGCTGGTTAGAGGGAGCCAATGAGGCCTGGGGCTGAATTAGCCCTTCCTGTCTTGACAAACAGGCCCATTAACCAGACCTGAGGACCTCACGGCCAGCCGACTAGAGCTCATCAAACTAAATGGCACCTTATTCCCCACCTAGTGCACTACCTTTGACCAGGGCCCTATGGTACCATTAGGGACGCAGCCTTAGAGAGAAACACATTAGAGACTCGCCCAGCCCGAGGAGAGCGGATTTAAATTTATTGTTAATTTAACCTTTATTTAACTAGGCAAGTCAGTTAAGAACAAATTCTTATTTACGATGATGGCCTACCGGGGAACACTGGGTTAACTGCCTTGTTCAGGGGCAAAATGACAGATTTCTACCTTGTCAGCTCGGGGATTCGATCTAGCAACCTTCAGGTTACTGGCCCAACGCTCTAACTACTAGGCTACCTGCTGCCCCCAATGCAGATACAGTGGAATCATTACTCTGAACACGGGAAGGAAAACCATCGAGGTAAACTGTGTCTGCAGTGGCACATACTCACATCTCAATCAAATATACACAAACCAGGCATGGTAAAAACTCTACAATAGATTCCATCTGAGCATCAAATAGATTATATCACCCCTCTGCAACAACTTGTTCCTAATGCAGAGGTCAGGTCTTGTAGTCCACTGATCAGTAGTCATGGGCTGTGTCCCACATTGCACCCTACTCACTACAAAGTGCACTACTTTTGATCAGTGCCCATAGGGTTCTTGTCAAAAGATGGGCTCTGGTCAAAAGTAGTGCACCACGTAGGAAATATGGTGCCATTTGAGACCCACCCTGGTCTTACCCTGTTGAACTGGGACCAGGTCATGGTCATGCCGCGGTAGTCATCAGGGTTGATGCTGGAGCTACTGAAGGCTTTCTGGGCCAGGAAGACCAGGTTCTCCTCTGAGAGGCCACGGTTACTCTGCACCTCCGCCTTGTACTTCATGTTGAGGGCCTCACACAGCTGGGGCCACAGCACCTTGTCAGGCACTATGAAGGGCACCCGACCCTGGGGAGGAGCAGAGGAGAGAGGGTTAAGGCCCCTAAACAAGGGCAACGCTAGAGCGTCCATCAAGAGAAAGACAAAACAATGTAAAGTGTTAAAGACAGCATCACACACACAACACGATGATCACACTGAACTTACGGGTTCGGCAAAAGCGTTGTCCCACAGCACTGTTGCCGTGGCGTTATTGTCTTGGCTACCGTGGACGATCACCACCACAGGAAGTGATAATGTCTGACAGAGAGAGCGAGAGAGAGGGAAGAAAAAGGTCAGGGTCATTACAAACACAACGATGTGTATCAAACACAGTATATATAAGGCAACTCATGTAAAACATGTTTCCACTTCAACCTACTGTACAGCACTTTGTGTTCCAACCAAACAATCCATATAATTCTGAGAAATACATGAACAAATGTGTTATGGGAGTAGGGGAGCATATATGTTTCCTAAACCATTGACAATGTGAAGGTCATTTTTCTTGTGTGACATAGCTTTAACAATGATTACTACTTCTAATATGGTCACTGAAGAGGCAGGGTAAGGAACATGGTGTATTGGCTGAGCCACCCTCTGCGCGTCGACGACAACCGGATGCATCTGGTTTTCATGGGGAATGGAAAGAGAGCCTGTGACGTGACTTCCTTTTTTGAACGTTAACAAGGAGACACTCCATCTTAACTCCTCCTCCACATTTAACGGATTGGTTGAACAGTGGAGAAAAGAAAACTCCCCCGACAGTTTTTCCTCTCATCAGGACCAGAAAGAAAGACAGGCTGCTGAGGCACTAGGTTAGACTAGAGTCAACAGCTCACCTTGGGCTAGTCCACCACTCTGCTCATCTCTTCTTAAGCCTGTGTGTGCTGTATTGATAAGAGTTGGCAAAACAACACAAACAGATCTGGGACCAGGTTATCAGTTCTTACCTTAACCTGAAAGACCAGCTCATTACCCCCGACGCTGAACTGAGACTCAAACAGAATGGTAAACTTCTCCTCTGTCACAGACTCCGCCCCTCGCCGGTCCGAGCGCTTGATCCTCTTCAAAGACTACATGAAAGAGGAGGCTTGGTCAGAGAGGAGGATCATGAGGGTTGAGGAGAGGACAGCACCACAGCACACAAACATCTTCTAGACTTCACTTTGAGGAGCTGTTCTCTGATCACACATATACATGATTCCCTTCCATTCCAGGAGCAGATTTAAAAGGATACTTCGGGATTTTGGCAATGAGACCCTTTGTCTACTTCTGCAGAGTCAGATGAACTCATGGGTACCATTTTATGTCCCTGTGTCCAGTATGAAGGAAATTAGAGGAAGTTTTCGCAAGCCAATGCACATTTACTAGCATTCTGCTTTTAATTTCATTCTGGAAATAGAGACATAAAAATGGTATCCAGAAATTAATTGCCAAAATCCCAAAGTACCCAAAGTTTACATGTAAATGATCCATGGAGGACCCTATGGAACTCAAAACAGCATATGGGCTGCGATCTGTATGAGTATGAACATAGAATGAGAATGCAGAATCTCCAAAAGCCTCTTGGATTCCAGTTTAGCTGGGGTTTGTCTCTGAAGAGAATCTTCTCTAGGAGTGGTATTACAGAATGAGACTCCCTGGTCCCATCCATCCTCACCATGTTCCTGAAGTTGGCGCTGAGTGTTCCTGTGGCCTGGTGGTACTCCATCACACAGTTGTTGTTAAGGATCTCTCCACTGCTGTCACTGGGAGAGGGGGAAGGAAGAGGGAGGAGAAGAAGGAGGAGGAAGAGGAGAGGTAGATGCTTCAGCAGATGTATTAATCATAGAGTCATGAAACTTTCACAGAACATGAAGGGGAATGACTAATTTCAATTTATGTGAGGCAAGTTTTTTTCAGGATGCCAACGCTGACAGTCTTGCAATATGCTACCCAAATTTGCCCCTGGGCTAGGGATAGGCTAACACGGCTATTCCTTTAGTACTAGGAAGGAAGATAACATTTATACACAAACTACTTTCGGGATCTATTAGGTGTGTGAAACGTGGGATGTGGCACGGACAAAAGTATAATCTAAATGTGGAATCTCCACTTGCTCCATAGATTCCACTGAGGCAGTAGATATCAGTGATGAGGGGGCTCTATGCTGTAACTTACTTCCTGGTGTTCTCGTTCTTGAGCAAGGCCTTCGCCTGCTGTTCACTGATGATGGTGGCCTTGACCTGCGGGGGGTTCATGTGCACATTGAGCTTTCCGCCCACTAGGAGACGCACTGTGGCGACAAACTTGGTCTGGGTTTTCAGCACCTGGGGAGGCTGCTTCTCTATGATAAAGGTGCTGGAGGGAGGGTTGGGGAGAGAGAGACAGAGAGAGAGATAAGGAGAGGAGAGAGAGAGAGAGAGAGAGAGAGAGACAGACAGACAGACAGACAGACAGACAGACAGACAGACAGACAGACAGACAGACAGACAGACAGACAGACAGGCAGACAGACAGACAGAGAGGACAGGGGTAGGACAAACAGATTAGAGTCTGAGGAAAGTGTAGCGGGTTGCTTTAAAGGGATAGTGCAACATTTTAGCTTACCCAGAGTCAGATGAACTCATGTATACCATTTGTATGTCTTTGCATGCAGTTTGAAGGAAGTTGAAGGTAGATTCTGGAGCAATTGCAAACTAGCGTTAGCCCAATGACAGTAAGTCTACAGGAACAACTGCATGCAAGTTAACAATGGCTCCAGAAACTAACTTCAACTTCCTTCAAACTGAGTTATACAAATGGTATACATGAGTTCATCCGACTCTTGGTTAGTAGAATAAGGGCTTGACTGAAAACATTTAGCAGTATCCCTTTAACCAACATTTCACCACAGGGATTTCTGCTCATCACACACTACTGCCTATTACGTCTATTTGACCTGCTTTTGAAAGTTACACAGTATGCAAGCTGTCAGCTCTCGATGCTCCCACACATAAACACGCACAGACAGACAAACGCTACACACACACAGGCAGCGTGATGCTCATTCATTCAGGCACGGAGGGCTTTTTAGTAGAGCACGCCGTTTGTGTTTTAGGCTTGGCTGACCGTACTCAATATGAGCAGGCAGTGATGAGATACCCTCCCTCCCAGGCGCCTGCTGGAGGTTTAGGGGGAACAGTAGAGAGGATGTGGGTGTGGTTTCGCTGGAGAGCAGGAAAGAGAGAATTAAGAGGAGAGGAAACACCAGTGCAGTAGTATGGACTTTAAAAGTAGTGATTTTACTCTCTCAACGCTCCCCTGTATGTGGCCGAACGGACATCGTTCTGACAATGATACAGCTTCTCAGTGCATTATGGGTCTCTGTGGGGACCACAGCTGGAATAAGGAGAAAGCCGAGGGTTCTGGGAGCAGTCAGAAGACTTCCTGATCCAGTCAGTGAGGCTGGCGGACTGATACGGGCTGACAGACAGTGCCCCCAGGGCTACAACACTCTACCATGGAACTCAAGATAACTTTCTGAGCCTGTTAGCCTTTCTCCCCATCATTGTAGACTCTTCATCTCTCGTCTAAAACACTTTTTGTCTCTTTAGCTCTCGTATCGACCCTCTTTTGTATCCCCCTTCTTTCTTTCACTTAATGTCCTTGAAACGGTTCACTCCTCCTCTTCCTCGTACATTATCTTCCTCTCCTTTTCTAAACCGTTCACTCTCCCTCCTGTTTTCTTTCTCCTCTCGGATCTATAGCAGGCCTCCCTCTCTCCTCGCTCCATCTCTCCCTCCTTGTAGCATTGAGGGTTAAAGCAGGCTGACTGGGTTTGTGTTTGTGTGTTCATTGGCAGGTTCAGCAGGGGTTGGGAGCAGAGCTGGGCTGGGTTGCTGGAGGAACTATCAGCAGCTTGCTCCCCCTGCCCCAGAACAACCCAGCTTGGGCTCAACACAGAGTCAAACACACACACACGCTTTGCTGCTCCACAGAGTCACATAACCGGGCTCCCGTGATTCATTTAATGTAATTTTGGTAATAAATGTAATTTCACTCTCCATTGGCCACATAAGGAGTCAGGGGTTGTGTCAGTAGGATAGGGTTTGTATAAGGGTTCACATTGAGTGTAGTATGTTCTCCATTCAGTCCCATCAGAGGGGATGGGGGGTGTAAACATGACTGTAGAGTAGCATATATACTGAAGATTAGTGTGTCTATAAGAAGTTCACATTTACACACACCCACATCCAGCTCAAAGCCACTTGCACACAATCAACACACTTCAACCTATTCTCACAATACCTTGCACTTTGATTCTGAACAATAACAACAACTTAACACACACACACACAAACGCACGCAGGTACACACACACCTGGTGACCAGTGCTGAGATGATGTCTGTGATGGTGCTGTTGAGGTCGTTCAGTAGCTCCTCGATGGGGCCGGGGATGGGAAGCTGTTGTCTCAGGTGTTCTGCTCTCCTGATCTGCTGCCTGTTCTGCCAGATCGTCTCTGCCAACTTCTCACACCTGAATCACACATTGAAGATCTAGATAACTTTTCTGTACTCTCTGGACTAAAACCTAATTATGATAAGTGTACAATATTATGTATTGGATTTTTAAAAATGACAACTTTTACACTACCCTGCAGTTTGCCTATAAAATGGGCTGATGATGAAGTAGACATACTTGGTATGATGTCCTTTGTTTTTGTTTTTTGTTTTTTGTTGTTTGCTGTTTTCTTTTGTCTTACTCTTTTTTCTCTTTAGTTAATTTTGTTGGTTGTTGGTGCTTTGGGGGGTTTATTGGGGTGGGGAATGGAATTCATTGTATTTTTAATTTGTTTTATTCGGGGGGGGGGGGGGGCTGTGGGATGGGTCTCGGATGGTTAAGGGCCAGCTATTGGGGAACTGTGGGGGGATCTTGGAGGGTTCAGGTCCCTGTTTGTTTGGCCTGGTGGGAGATCTGTTGACAGGGCGTTGACCCTGAATGCTTCTGTGTGTCGCTCTGAATGGGAGTGTGTTGGATGACTGGTGCGGTGCAGTTGTTGAGTGGCTACACTGCTAGTATATTGTATGTTTTGGATATTCAATAAAATATATTTTTTAAATACATTGAATTCATCCCCATTGTTGCAAAGAGTTATGGTATATTAGAATCCCATTGTCTTAACCTGTCATCCTCAACCTAGACTACAGTCATTTTCCCAACTACACCCCATATAAACCCAGCAGTATCCAATAGTCAGCTTGTTAACTGGGTGGCCCCTGCCCTTTGATCAATCCTAGACATATGTGACGTCTGTTAGGGGTAGAGGGTCTCACCAGGACTGCAGGATGTCCAGCCCCCCCTCTGGAGGACCCCCGTTGCCGGCCAGCTGTTGCCGTCTCTTCCAGTGGATCAGCTCGTCATCCAGGATAATGGTCTGCTGCTTCCTCAGTAGCTGCAGGCTCTTCTGGTGCTTCTCTGCCAGGTCCTAGGCAAACACACACACACACACACACACACACACACACACACACACACACACACACACACACACACACACACACACACACACACACACACACACACACACACACACCGATAAGAATGTACCCATACATTACACGTCATACATATTCTCAAATCAATATACATCCCCAGCTTTTATACCCTGAAGGCATGAGATTCCTCCAGATAGACCTTACAGTGAAATGCTTACTTAGAAGCCCTTAAAGCCTCTTGAGACTAGGGAGCAGTATTTTGATGTTTGGATGAAAAACGTACCCAAATGAAACTGCCTATTTCTCAGGCCCAGAAGCTAGAATATGCATATAATTGGCAGATTAGGATAGAAAACACTCTAAACTTTCCAAAACTGTATGTAATATTGTCTGTGAGTATAACAGAACTGATATTGCAGGCGAAAAACTAAGGAAAATCCAACCAGGAAGTGCTGTTTTTCTGAAACCTCCATTGTTCCATTGTTCCATTGGATGCCTTCCCTCCATTTAAAGGGATATCAACCAGATTCCTTTCCCTATGGTGTGGGGTTCCACATGGTGTGAATAGTCTTAAGACATAGTTTCAGGCTTTTATTCTGAAAAATGAGCGAGAATGATCACATCGCGTCAGTAGGATAGCTGGGTGTCCTTAGATTTTTGCATGCGCGAGAAGCTTGGAGCAGACCTTTTCTCTCTCTCTCTCCTATTGAAAAAGCTACCGTCCGGTTGAAATATTATCGATTATTAATTGTAAAAACAACCTGAGGATTGATTATAAAAAACATTTGACATGTTTCTACGAACTTTATGGATACTATTTGGAATTTTTGTCTGCCCATCGTGACCTGCATGAGCCTGTGGATTACTGAACAAAACTCGCCAACTAAATGAAGGTTTTTGGATATAAAAATAATCTTTATGGAACAAAACAAACATTTATTGTGTAACTGGGAGTCTCGCGAGTGCAAACATTTGTCTGCTGAGAGCTGTTCGAACATAAACGCTTGGGTTGCTTTCGCTGTAAAGCTTTTTTGAAATCTGACACACCAGGTGGATTAACAACAAGCTAAGCTGTGTTTTGGTATATTGCACTTGAAATTTCATGAAAATTAAATAATTTTAGTAATTTAATTTGAATTTGGCGCTCTGCAATTCAGCGGATGTTGACGAAAATGATCTCGCTAACGGGATGGGTGCGCCAAGAAGTTAACAGGTGTGCATTGTTAAAAAATGTATTTTTGGAATTTCTTTCCATCTTAATAATGCGTTTGAGACAATCAGTTGTGTTGTGACAAGATAGGGGTGGTATAAAGAAGATAGCTCTATTTGGTAAAATACCAAGTCCATATGTGACTTACCACCTGGATTCAGTCTTATGTAGCAAAATGTGAAATTATGTTTTTTAACATTGGATAAAAGTAGAACTCTGAGCTACAAAATGGTATATCATACACTGCATTCAAGGAACAATGGGAAAGTAATTCTGCTTTTGATCAACTTGTAATCTCACTTTTGAGATAATCACTAATGTTTTGGTATCTAGTGAAGAGCTGTTCTTTGTCTACACTCATTCAGCATCGTTCACACCCTCTTAAGCTTTAGCCCCACCCATCTAGTTTTGCTCTCGGAGCGCACACTTGATACTCTGGCTGATGATTTGTTTCCCTCTGGATAACATGAAAACATCCTAACCAGCTCTGCTGGAAACAATTTCATTATGCTTTTTTGCAGACATTTACTGACATCAGCCATATTCATCAGGTGTTGTACACACGTCACTTAACGTTAGCTAACGAGCCAACCAGCTAACGTTAGCTAGTTAAGCAACTGTGAACAAAGTGCCAACAATGAACAAAGTGCCAACAATGCCTAACATTAGGCTCTAACTAGAAAAGCCAACAGCTCTGGTAAACTAATAATAACGACCGCTAGGGAGACAGCCAGCTAATGTTAGCTCGGGATCGGTGCGCCAAGAGGTTAAACAACAATGAAGGTTTAAGAATATACCTTAAAAAAGTAAGAGATAAGAATAAATAATAATTAAAGAGCAGCAGTAAATAACAATAATGGGACTATATACAGGGTTTACCGGTACAAAGTCAATGTCGGGGGCACCTCTGTCGAGGTAATTAAGGTAATATGTACATGTAGGTAGAGTTATTAAAGTTACTATGCATAGATAATAACAGAGAGTAGCAGCAGCGTAGAAGAGTGGGGAGGGGGCAATGAAAATTGTCTGGGTAGCCATTTGATTAGATGTTCAGGAGTCTTATGGCTTGGGGGTAGAAGCTGTTTAGAAGCCTCTTGGACCTAGACTTGGCGCTTCGGTTGCGCTTGTTGTGCTTTATCAGATAGAACAGTCTATGACTAGGGTGGCTGGAGTATTTGACAATTTTTAGGGCTTTCCTCTGACACCGCCTGGTATAGATGTCTTTGATGTCTGGAAGCTTGGCCCCGGTGATGTACTGGACCGTACGCACTACCCTCTGTAGTGCCTTGCGGTCGGAGGCCGAGCAGTTGCCATATCAGGCAGTGATGCAACCCGTCAGGATGCTCTCAATGGTGCAGCTGTAGAACCTTTTCAGGATGCGAGGACCCATGCCAAATCTTTCAGTCTCTTGAGGGGGAATAGGTTTTGTCGTGCCCTCTTCACGACTGTCTTGGTGTGCTTGGACCATTTTAGTTTGTTGGTGATGTGGACACCAAGGAACTTGAAGCTCTCAACCTGCTCCACTACAGCCCTGTCGATGAGAATGCTCGGTCCTCCCTTTCCTGTAGTTCACAATCATCTCCTTTGTCTTGATCGCGTTGAGGGAGAGGTTGTTGTCCCCACGGTCAGACCCCACGGTCAGGTCTCTGATCTCCTCCCTATAGGCTGTCTCATCATTGTTGACACTGTTGACACTGCGTCATCGGCAAACTTAATGATGGTGTTGGAGTCGTGCCTGGCCGTGCAGTCCTGAGTGAACAGGGAGTACAGGAGGGGACTGAGCACGCACCCCTGAGGGGATCAGCATGGCGGATGTGTTGTGTTGTTACCTACCCTTACCACCTGGGGGCGGCCCGTCGGGAAGTCCAGGATCCAGTTGCAGAGGGAGGTGTTTAGTCCCAGGGTCCTTAGCTTAGTGATAAGCTTTGAGGGCACTATGGTGTTGAATGCTGAGCTGTAGTCAATGAATAGCATTCTCACATAGGGTTTCTGGGAAAATGGTGTTGATGTGAGCCATGAGCAGCCTTTCAAAGCATTTCATGGCTACAGATGTGAGTGCTACAGGTCGGTAGTCATTTAGGCAGGTTACCTTAGTGTTCTTGGGCACAGGGACTATGGTGGTTTGCTTGAAACATGTTGGTATTACTGTCTCAGACAGGGAGAGGTTGAAAATGTCAGTGAAGACACTTACCAGTTGAACAGAGCATGTTTGGAGTACACGTCCTGGTAATCCGTCTGGCCCTGCCGCCTTGTAAATGTTGGCCTGTTTAAATGTCTTACTCACAACGGCTGCGGAGAGTGTGATCACACAGTCATCCGGAACAGCTGATGCTCTCATGCATGTTTCAGTGTTACTTGCCTCGAAGCGAGCATATAAGTTATTTAGCTCATCTGGTAGGCTTGTGCCACTGGGCAGCTCTTGGCTGTGCTTCCCTTTGTAGTCTGTAATAGTTTGCAAGCCCTGCTACATCCGACGAGCGTCGAAGCCGGTGTAGCACGATTCGATCTTAGTCCTGTATTGACGCTTTGCCTGTTTGATGGTTCGTTGGAGGGCATAGAGGAATTCCTTATAAGCTTCCAGGTTAGAGTCCCGCTCCTTCAAAGCGGCAGCTCTACCCTTTAGCTCAGTGCGAATGTTGCCTGTAATCCATGGCTTCTGGTAGGGGTATGTACGTACAGTTACTGTGAGGACAAAGCGTCTTCGATTCACTTATTGATGAAGCCAGTGACTGATGTGGTGTACTCCTAAATGCCATCGAAAGAATCCCGGAACATATTCCAGTCTGCACTAGCAAAACAGTCCTGTAGTTCATCATCTGCTTCATCTGATCACTTTTTTATAGACCGAGTCACTGGTGCTTCCTGCTTTAATTTTTGCTTGTTAGCAGGAATTAGGAGGATAGCATTATGGTCAGATTTGCCAATGGAGGGTGATGGAGAGATTTGTACTACGCGTCTCTGTGTGTGGAGAAAAGGTGGTCTTTTCCCCTCTGTTTGCACATTTAACATGCTGATAGAAATGAGGTAAAACTGATTTAAGTTTCCCTGCATTAAAGTCCCCGGCCACTAGGAGCGCCGCCTCTGTAAGAGCATTTTCCTGTTTGTTTATGGAGGTATACAGCTCATTGAGCGCGGTTTTAGTGCCAGCATCGGTCTGTGGTGGTATATAGACAGCTACGAAAAATACAGATGAAAACTCTCTAGGTAGATAGTGTGATCGACAGCTAATCATGAGATACTCTACCTCATCCGAGCAAAACCTTGAGACTTCCTTAGATATCGTGCACCAGCTGCTGTTTACAAATATGCATAGGTCCCCTGTCAGGATTTGGCCAGGGTTGTTCCGTGTTTTTGTCAGTAGATGTCCCCATTGTGCTTTTTGTCCCTGTGTTTTTCCCTTGATCCCCATTATTGTTTGCACCTGTGTCTCGTTTTCCCTGATTGTATTTAAACCCTTTGTTTCCCTCAGTTCTGTGCTCTGTGTTTGTATGTTGGCATCCTGCCCTAGTGTTCTGTGTGCTCTTGTCGATTCCGGGTGAAGTTCTTGTAGTATTCTGTTTTTTGTTTTTGTTTAGTTTTAGTGAGTTTCTTTTTAGGTTTTTTTTGTGTTTTACCTACCACCTTTTGGATTTGCCATTTTTTATTTTAGGATTTTTTCTTTATTAAATACACCGTCTTAAGTACTGCTGTGTCTGCCTCATCTTCTGGGTTCTGCTGTCTATTCGTGGCTCAGTTGGTTAAGTGACTGTTTCTCACTCCGGAGACCCAGGTTCGAAACCGGGTCCTGACATCCCCGCCCCGTGTCTTACCAGAGGCTGCTGTTCTATCCTGCTGATAGAGTGTATAACCCGCCAGTATAACCCGACATATTAATGTTTTTTAGCCATGACTCTGTGAAACATAAGATATTACAGTTTTAAATGTCCCGTTGCTAGGATATACAGTACATGCTTTCAGTTCGTCCCATTTATTTTCAAGCGATTGAACGTTTGCCATCAGTACTGTTAGCTAAGGCAGATTAGCCACTTGTCGGCTGATCCTCACAAGGCACCCGATCTCCTTCCGCAAAATCGCCATTTCTTTCTCCAGCGAATGACAGGGTAGAGGGCCTGTTTGGGTGTTTGGAGTCGTTCTAGTCCGACTCATTAAAGAAAAATTATTTGTCCAATTCGAGGTGAGTAATCACTGTTCTGATGTCCAGAAGCTCTTTTCAGTCATAAGAGACAGTAGTAGCAACATTATCTACAAAATAAGTTACAAACCAAAACAAAACGGACAAAATAGCACGGTTGGTTAAGAGCCAATAACAGCAGCCATCCCCTCTGGCGCTATCATTCCAGGGTGTACGTGTGTGTGTTTCAGTACATGTGTGTGTGTATGCAGTATAAAAAGTAGTGTACCAGTCTGTATTTCTGTAGTGTGTTGGCCTCCCGGGTGAGCCAGGCCTCCACGGTGGCTCTCTTGCTCAGTAATGTGGGCTCCCTCAGCTGTCTGTCAGCAGGGGGCAGTGTGGCCAGGCTGGTCAACTGGGCTGCATGTGGGAAAAGAGAGGGAGAGGGAGAGGGAGAGAGAGAGGGAGAGGGAGGAGGAGAGGGGGAGGTCAGAAAATCTCACATAAACACACCTGCCTTTTACTTTGCAGACCACACACATACATACATACATACATACATACATACATACATACATACATACATACATACTGACACCCACTCACTCACCTACAAACCCACACGTCATTCTGCCCTAAAAAGGTGAGGGCTGCTGGGGTTGATGACCCAGGGTGTTGCGACTAGGAGGGGGACCAGGGCAAGGCTGACTCACCCTGGATGCGGAGGCTCTCCTGGTACTGGATGATGAAGTACTCCTGGTTGTGCTGGAGCTTTCTCAGGTCGTTCTCTGTGTCCTGGGTCAGCAAGCGCAGCTCCTCAAATACCTGGTTGATCTGCTGGTACTTCTGGGACATGCTGTCCATCATCCCTCCCACTGGAGAGCTTGACTGCCAATCAGAGAGAGGAGAGAGAGGTAAGAGGGCTGGGCTGGTAAACAACGCTGGCTGTGAGATGATTTGCAGGAACTAGCATGTGTGGTGTTGAGCATTTCATCATCGTTACATGGAGCAGAAAGACACACAAACTGACAGAACCTGAAATCGCCCTGTGCCTCTTTAACACAACCTCAATGACCCCTGCTTGTGTTATTCCACAGTAACCCCTAACGACCATAACCAGCAGTGATCACCACTGACTGAACATGTGAGACCGTGCAGAGGGAAATGCATTTCCTTATCGTGGGCAGACACAGCCCATGGCTTGCTAAGGCTGGGGACGTGAGCACTGTGAAGACAGTCTGAATAAACAGGTGGGAATGCAATCACGTAGAATATGCAATCCTGTGATAGGAGGAGCCTGGCAGGACTGGAAGTCAATTTAACACTGGGTTTATTGATATTCAGATGTTTTATGGACCACCGGCTTTATGGTTTTATAACCCTTGTTATAAAATATCACATTTCTTCACCTCCCCACCAGGCCTACAGCATTGCTGGTTAATGAGAAATTCAAAGTTTATCTTTCAGCGAGACATATGGGCTGTGTCTGTGCAGGTTTTCTGACTAGGTGTGTGTGTGAAGTGCTATGTATGTGTGTGTGTGTGTGCGTTTTGTGTATTTATGTATTTATGTGGTTGTTAACAGGTTTACGTATGTCTGTGGGAAAATTGAAAATAAATTGCCTTTGATGTCGGCAGAGAGGCAGCAAAGCGACCCCCAATGGCTGTGATTTCCATAATATCATGGAATTGGCTGTGTTATGTTTAACATCTCTGTGTGGTGTTTATATTATGCAAATATTTATAAAAGGTGAGTGGGTATTTCCATATGGGTATGTATGTATGTATGTATGTGTGTGTGTGTGTGTGTGTGTGTGTGTGTGTGTGTGTGTGTGTGTGTGTGTATTTTGTGCATACGAGCTACAGGTATCTGTTATATGCACAGCTGTGAAGCAAGCTTCCCAGGTAGGTGGGAGTAGGAATGGAAGTTGGAGAGACTGCTTCATACTCACATTAGAGGCCTCTCGGACTAGCCTCTGCTCCGTGTACAGGATGTGTTTGATGCATCTCACCAGCTCCAGAGGGCAGCGGTCATACGTGCTCTGAAAGACAAGGACCACATGTGCTGTCGTGTTAGGCTCGTTAGCCGTGTTAGCCGCTGACTGGCAGTACGGCCGTGCACACAACACTGACCAATTTAGCCTGCTCCCGCGCCGCGGCATGCTAACGCTCTAAAGCCCACTTCCTGAGCCTAGCTAAACCCAATTAAACTAATGAGATCCTTATCTCAAGTGCAGACGACTTGGTCTCACATCCACTGGCTACATTTCTCTTCCTTTCTCTCTTTTCTCTCTCTCTTTAACTCCGGTCCTCAAGTAACCCCAAAAGCAGACATTGTGTTGTAGCCCCACACAAAAACACTCATCGAAGGCTTGATGATGAATTGACAAGTTGAATCAGATGTGCTTGTCCGTGGGGCTACAAAAAACATTTGTGCTGTTGGGTGTACTGGAGGATGAGAGTTGGGAAACACAGGTCTAAATCTCTCTCTAACGCACACATACACACACCAAGGCACCATGCGGGGTTGAAAGACTGCATTGTAGGTCCTACAGAGGGTTGTGTTGACAAGATGCCTCCTACTCCCACTGTGGAAGGTGATAAGAGACAGCTTGTTCCCCTGAACCCTGTCCATAAGGATGAAGACAAACACACTGAGATCGGTGAGTGAAGCACTCAATCATAAAAGGGAACACTGCCTGGTTACCGTAGCCCAGTGTTGTCCACCTTTTGTTTTTCTTCATATAGACACACTGACCAGAGCAGGCTGTTCTCACATACTGTTTCATTTCTAAGTACTTTGGGTTGGGGTTTATGGACATGGGACTGTTGCCAATGAGGCTGTGATAACTAACATTTAGCTGAGTTTGGTATCAGTATAATTGAAATAATAATCACCACGATTCAGCTGGTATAGTTGGCTGTAAGGTTATCATATCCTTGTGAGTTTATTGGGTTTATACTGGCTTTATTAAAACTGTCCAGCTAGCTAGTTAGGTGTGGAGGTTTTTGTGAGGGCACTGGCTCTGTGCTCTGCTCATGTACACTGGGAATGTGTGCACAGTATCTCTCACCTTCATACTAGCTTTGAGTGGAGGTTCATCTACTGGTTCAATCTGTCTCACCTTGAGCTGGCTGGCATAGTGTCCCAGTTTGATCTTGAGCAGGAAGCCATCCTCTCCCACCTGATGCTCAGCCTTGTTCTGCAGCTCCTGGATCAGGCTGTCCAGCAGGCGCTTGGCCTTAAACTCCTCCTGGGGGTTCTCCAGATCGATCACATCCCTGGCACAGGAACATATAGAATGCTTAGAGATATCCTGTATGTACATACATGCAGAACAGAGTAGCCATTAACCCCCTATGTATTCCCTAACACACACACCTTCACTCAAGCACATACACAAAAACAGTGACTTTGCACGCTTGCTACTATACATTGCTCTCAGGTTACTACACCTCCATTGTCCCTGCTACTACTGTGACTGTGATTGAACCGAATGTGAAGGTTACCGGGTGAGGCATGTCTTCTGTCAGGTAGTGTGGTGTGCTTTCTGCTGCACTCACCAGAGTTGGCCCTCGAGCCACTGGGACAGGTAATGGCGCACCTCGATGGGGAAGTGCTGTCCATAGAGAGACTGCATCTGGTGCAGCGCATCCCCCTGGAGCTGCTGGGCCTGGATCCACACTGCCATCTTACACACCCTGGGGGGAGGCAAGATGGGGAGAGAGAGAGAGAGAGAGGGGGGGAGAGAGAGAGAGAGAGAGAGAGAGAGAGAGAGAGAGAGAGAGAGAGAGAGAGAGAGAGAGAGAGAGAGAGAGAGAGAGAGAGAGAGAGAGAGAGAGAGAGAGAGAGGGAAAAGGAAAAAAAGAAGGGGGATGGGTGGAGCACATTTGAAGAGAGAGTGAATAGAGAGAAATTAGAGAGCAGGGTGAGCAGATTTGAAGTGATATGGAAAATGTACAGAAGGTTTTCAATCAAAAGTCAAAAGAGGAGAACATCAGTTTGAGTTGACTAAAAGTGAAAGAAGCTGCTTTGAGACGAATGATGTATCCGACTGACACGGCCACAGAGCGGTTGGACTGGTTGTGTTTGACAGCTGTAGTTGGGCAGTTTGTTTCGCTCTGGAGGAGCTGAGAGTCTAAACATTCTGCTCCGTGTTGAGTCAACAGCTGCATGAGGGAGCGGATCTGGGTCAAATACACATGTCAAATACCTTCTTCGCTTGGAACAAAGTCAGCAGACTTCCTTCTCATGGATTTGCATTATGTCATTGGTTCAACTGTACAAGACCAAGTAGCCTTAATTATGTGAAGCTCAAATATTGGAACATATTCATATTTATTTGACTAAGGTCTGTAAGGTCAACAATAGACAACACAGGTCCCTCAGCTCTGTGAGAGAGTGTGTCAGTAATGTCTCTATCTCTGTATGTCTTTGTACGACACAATGTAGAAGGGAAATGAAAGCTCTTTATATAGTGTCCATAAGCTCCTCAATACATTTCTACATACAGGTGTAGGATCTTAATTTAATTACTATTTTGTTGCTGAGAATTTGAGCTTCAGGATTTACAAAAATTCACTGAAAACCTGCACTAACACACGGTTATATTAACAGTATGTAACCTACTTTTGGCCAGGTAAAAGCCTAACCACTGATCAAGCAACATTGTGGACTAAACGTTCACATCCTGTTGCTACAGACTTATTTTGCTGCAAAATTAAGATCCTACATCTGTACATAGATAGACCAGGAGGCAGACAGAGAGAGTCACATACAACAGATAGTGGTAGGGTAAGACTTTGTGAGAGACAATAAATGTTTATTTTTAAATGAATGACGTGGTACAGCACAGAACATGACCTTCATCTGAGCAACGAGATAGAGACAGAAATAGAGTGATAGAGAGAGAGAAAGAGAGAGAGGGAAGCAGATGGAGAGAGAGAGCACCAGGTGAACAGAACACAGCAACTCTGTGACCTGGTGTATGCCTATGGGCATGATGCTAATAATCAGCTTACGCTCACACTCCCACAAAATCCACATCCCGTTAGCTGCCATGCCCTGGCTTGCCCTCCTCTCAACTTCAACCTTGAACCTTTTTCACTCAGCCATCCCCCCAATCCACTTACTGCTACATCCCCCACCATTCACTACAACAACAAGCCTTTTAGTTGCTTTCTGTGTCGAAGCATTAAATCGGTACATTGTGGTAAAGATATAGGATCTTAATTTGATCAGTCTTTCGTTGCTGAGAATTTCTGCACCGCAGAGTTACATTAATCCACTGAAAGCCCACACTAACACACGGTTAAATTAACAGTATTGCACTTTTCATGTGACCTCATTTTGGCCAGCTAATAGCCTAACCACCGATCAAGCAACATTATGGACTAAACGTTCAAATCCTGTTTCTGCAGGATTATTTTGCTGTGACAATATAGGATACAATTTAGAAGGAAAATGAAAGCTCTTTATATAGTGTCCATAAGCTCCTCAATAAACTTCTACATACAGGTGTAGGATCTTAATTTAATTACTATTTTTGTTCATGTAACCTACTTTTGGACAGCTAATAGCCTAACCACCGATTAAGCAACATTATGGACTACACGTTCAAAAGCTGTTGCTGCAGGATTATTTTGCTGTGACAATATATGTCAAATTAAGATCCTACACCTGTAGGGTTGCTAAACAAAGAAAAAAAATGAAGGTGAAAGCATAACAGATGGTTTGACTGCGTTCTGAGCTGGAGTGGCAGGAGGTGGATTTAAATGTAACAGAATGACCCCCGTTAATCATCAGCAGGAGGCTATGAGCAGACTACTCTCAGCCGATCGGAAGAGGAACCAGGAAGAGCTGTGAGCCTGTAGTGTAGGACTGCCAGTCTGTACCAGCCCATGCCCGCAACCACACACCCTGACACATAGACACACACAATGACACACTGCTGTACACACACGCGCACACACACAATGATCAGTCAAAATCAACACACTACTATATACACACACAAACACATCAATTTTCATAGGAGCTGCTCTGTATCCGTGTCTGTGGTTGGTGGGAGTTGCCAGTAAGCAAACTCTGTCTAGCGATGGGTTACTGACAGACAGACAGACTGACAGAATTCATCAGCCTCTGTGACCTTACCAGGCGCCCGGTTCCCACCATTAGCACCTTAGTTGTCAACTCCACCAGAGGGTAAAGATATTTCCCCTCGGTATAGTACTTACCACAACTGCCAAACACAGTGGCACAAAGAGATCTGAGGAGAAGTGAAAGTTTCTCCCTTTTGCTTTTTTCTTCTTCAGCAATCACTCTTTATCATTGAAGTGAATCTTGAGACTCTTTTGTGAGCCACCCACTTATAACGACATTAACTGACACACAACCCCGGATCGCAGATACAGTGCACATTGACAGTTGACCCAATGAGAGATCTACACAGTGTAAAAAAAACTGAAAGGAGAAGGTCACACTGCTTACCTCTTGTCTTCAGGTCTTTGCTACCATGTAATAGCAGGATCTTATGAAGAGGAGCACCCCAAACCTGAGAGACAGGGAGAGAGAGAAAGAGAAAGAGAAAGAGGAAGTGAGTATAACCTTGCTTGCTACTGAGGAAGTCGTCCTTTTTCAAAGGGACCACAACATTGACAAAATCTGATTACCAAAGCATTTCATGATGCTGTTCACTGGTGGAGAGCTCCCACAAACCTTAGCGCCTCCATGCTTTATCCAAAGCCTCTCATTTTAACCTCAATGGCATTTCACAAATCATAATGCATAGCATATATATTAAGTTTATTTTGAATTTTTAAAGGATGGGAGCTTACACATGAATTATGACAACTTCCGGAGGCTGTCCTCCAACCTATCAGAGCTCTTGCAGCATGAACTGACATGTTGTCCACCCAATCAAAGGATCAGAGAATGAAACTAGTACTGAAAGCATATCATACAGCTAGCTAGCACTGCAGTGCATAAAATGTGGCGAGTAATTGAGTCAAAGAGAGAGAGCCAATAGTTGTGTACGGACTGATACTGGAGATGAGAAGCAGGTAAGGGGGTTGAACATTTAATGAGGAACAGACAGATAACAGTACAGGACCAGCGTCAGCACATGGGTAAACAAGGACATATGACAATCAATGCAGAAGCAAGGAACAGAGCGGGGAACCAGACATATATAGGGAAGGTAATGACAGAGATGATTGAGTCCAGTGAGTCCAATAATCACTGATGCACGTGATGGGGGGGAAGGCAGTTGTGAGTAATGATGATGGCAGGAGTGAACAATGCTGGGGAGCCTGGTGCGAGGGGAAGAGTGGGAGCAGCTATGTTTTCTACGTTACTTTTGCTAATATGGTGACAGTGATGTAGGCTGTGTGTAGCAGTTATGATATGGTTTGGCCTGGAAAGGTTTTTTGGCCTGGTCACATACAGCTAATGTGTTGTGCATTGACGTCCAAAAGCGACAAAGGGAAAAAGTGAGAGGAGAGCACATAGATGCAGAAGGAATACAACGTGGCTGTTCTGAACCGTGTTTACGCATGATCAGGGGTGTATTCATTCTGCCGATTCTGTTGAAAAACGTTTCTTAAACAGAACAAAACGGGGCTAAACATACCTGAATTTGTCCAATCAAAATTCTCATTTGCAACTGTTGGACTAATGATTACACCCTATATCAGCTAGATGCAGGCAAGAGTGTGCAAGGAGGCATTGGATGTGCCGCTGTCTGTCCATGTGTCACCTCAACTACGTTGTAGTCTTCATTCATAGGCTAGGTTGTAGCAACCTCATGATGGGTAGGGAAAATTCAAGTATCATGTAGTAGCCTAAACCTATCGCTGTTACATTGAACTGGGTGAATGGAATATGAATGACAGTCATCCAATATGCTGTAATAGAAATAAGGCCATGCTCATGAGAAATAAAAATTGTCCTCCGTCATCTTAATTGACTCTGTCCGCCACTGTCCCACACATGTTGTCTATCTTGTCAAACACGTTGAATGTATATGCCACCAACAACAGTTAGTAGGCTAATGGTGCATATCAAGCTGTCCAGCCCCACGTATACCCAGAGACTACTGAGGGAGATGGGTTAGGAGGAGCCTGCTGAGGGAGATGGGTTAGGAGGAGTCTGCTGAGGGGTATGGGTTAGGAGGAGCCTGCTGAGGGGTATGGGTTAGGAGGAGTCTGCTGAGGGGTATGGGTTAGGAGGAGTCTGCTGAGGGGTATGGGTTAGGAGGAGTCTGCTGAGGGGTATGGGTTAGGAGGAGTCTGCAGAGGGGTATGGGTTAGGAGGAGTCTGCTGAGGGGTATGGGTTAGGAGGAGCCTGCTGAGGGGTATGGGTTAGGAGGAGTCTGCTGAGGGGTATGGGTTAGGAGGAGTCTGCTGAGGGGTATGGGTTAGGAGGAGCCTGCTGAGGGGTATGGGTTAGGAGGAGTCTGCTGAGGGGTATGGGTTAGGAGGAGCCTGCTGAGGGGCTGAGGGGTATGGGTTAGGAGGAGCCTGCTGAGGGGTATGGGTTAGGAGGAGTCTGCTGAGGGGTATGGGTTAGGAGGAGCCTGCTGAGGGGTATGGGTTAGGAGGAGCCTGCTGAGGGGTATGGGTTAAGAGGAGCCTGCTGAGGGGTATGGGTTAGGAGGAGCCTGCTGAGGGGCTGAGGTGTATGGGTTAGGAGGAGCCTGCTGAGGGGCTGAGGGTATGGGTTAGGAGGAGCCTGCTGAGGGGCTGAGGTGTATGGGTTAGGAGGAGCCTGCTGAGGGCCTGAGGTGTATGGGTTAGGAGGAGCCTGCTGAGGGGCTGAGGTGTATGGGTTAGGAGGAGCCTGCTGAGGGGCTGAGGTGTATGGGTTAGGAGGAGCCTGCTGAGGGGCTGGGTGTATGGGTTAGGAGGAGCCTGCTGAGGGGCTGAGGGTATGGGTTAGGAGGAGCCTGCTGAGGGGCTGAGGTGTATGGGTTAGGAGGAGCCTGCTGAGGGGCTGAGGTGTATGGGTTAGGAGGAGTCTGCTGAGGGGCTGAGGTGTATGGGTTAGGAGGAGCCTGCTGAGGGGCTGAGGTGTATGGGTTAGGAGGAGCCTGCTGAGGGGCTGAGGTGTATGGGTTAGGAGGAGTCTGCTGAGGTGTATGGGTTAGGAGGAGCCTGCTGAGGGGTATGGGTTAGGAGGAGCCTGCTGAGGGGCTGAGGTGTATGGGTTAGGAGGAGCCTGCTGAGGGGCTGAGGTGTATGGGTTAGGAGGAGCCTACTGAGGTGCTGAGGGGTATGGGTTAGGAGGAGCCTACTGAGGTGCTGAGGGGTATGGGTTAGGAGGAGCCTACTGAGGGGCTGAGGGGTATGGGTTAGGAGGAGCCTACTGAGGTGCTGAGGGGTATGGGTTAGGAGGAGCCTACTGAGGTGCTGAGGTGTATGGGTTAGGAGGAGCCTACTGAGGTGCTGAGGTGTATGGGTTAGGAGGAGCCTGCTGAGGGGCTGGGTGTATGGGTTAGGAGGAGCCTGCTGAGGGGTATGGGTTAGGAGGAGCCTGCTGAGGGGGCTGGGGTGTATGGGTTAGGAGGAGCCTGCTGAGGGGCTGAGGTGTATGGGTTAGGAGGAGCCTGCTGAGGGGTATGGGTTAGGAGGAGCCTACTGAGGGGCTGAGGGGTATGGGTTAGGAGGAGCCTGCTGAGGTGCTGAGGGGTATGGGTTAGGAGGAGTCTGCTGGGGGGTATGGGTTAGGAGAAGCCTGCTGAGGGGTATGGGTTAGGAGAAGCCTGCTGAGGGGTATGGGTTAGGAGGAGCCTGCTGAGGGGTATGGGTTAGGAGGAGCCTACTGAGGCATTAGGGATAGGAGAAGAGGAGCAGATGGTCAGACCATGATTGATTAGGGAGACAACTCTTTCCTCTGGTTGGAACAGGAACAAGCAGAACATCAGGACACCACATGCTGTTACTGTCCAGAGGCTCCAAACAAAACATTATTATTATCTTGATTTCTGTCTGGATCAAGTCTCCCTCCTTGTTTCTGCTCTATAACTCCTCCTCTCTCTCCCTACAAATGGCAGCCTGAAGATTTCACCAGTTGTCCTTTCACCACTACCCCCATCTCCCCCAAACAGACACACAACAACTGAGTCCAACAACATCCCAACCTAGTCTAGAATCAGTCACGGTCCTGTGTTTAGTGCTTGGCGGACGCGGTGTTGGAGGAAGGCTTCAAACATACAGACATGTGACCACCATAACCTATAATGCCCCGTAACCTATTTCAGGCTCGCTGCACTGACTCAGGCCTGCTGTGCTCTGTTGTGCACGTACTGCAGTCCACCATCTGTCAGTCCACCACCTATCTAAGTACCTTTCCTTTCTCCTGGCTCTCAGACCACAACACTACCCTGGCAGACAGTCTCATGACTCCAATTTAACAGGAAAAAATGGAGAGGGAGAGAGAAAAAGAGAGCGTAGGACAGAAAGGGCAATAAATCAGCCAAATGGTCAATGAGGCGTGAAACAAGCTACATCCTGGTTCTTCACCTGTGACACATGACCCATGTGTCAGTCGGGGGTAAGACAGAGATCAGAAGTGACACCAAGGGAACCTACGTCGTTGGTCTGTTCAACACACACATACAGTATATACAACACATATCATATATGAGTTCAAAACATGACATATTAAGCATGTCAAATGTACAGTGACTTTAGGTTCAAATAACCAGTCCAGAAGCCATAAGTTAATAATGCTCAAATATGCACAAGACTGGAAGTCTTTCCATCAAGTTCAAAACCATTTCAGTAGCCTATCAAGACAGCCTGGTCTCAGAGCCATACGAAACATACTTCATGTATTTCTAAGTACCTCCAAGACGTATGATTCTTACTAATGGTCTAGTTACTTTAGACAGAAACAAAAGTAGGGAGGATGGGTGGGCGGTAATCTGCAACTCTCAAGCAATCCAAAGGTTCATGTCTCGTTGAACATGCCTAACCCCTATACTAAACTAAACCCAATTCACCGAACCTGCTCCATACATTCCCCTAACCTTTGTCGTGTTAGTTCTCCTAACCTTTTACGTAAATGATCTTAACCTTTGTCATTAGCTTCGCTAATCGCCAATGTAAATTCTCCCCGTAATTCTCCGTTGTTGTTATGGCGCAACAAAGCCACCTGGTCTCAGAGAAAGAAGTATAATACGAAACATCCTCGAAGATGTATAATAAGTTGAGTCATCCAATTTGTATGCTATTGTACGACCAGGTAAGACGTACAATACTATGTGTCCACTAATTCGTATGATATTGTATGACAGCTATTCCATTCATAATTAATATAACCTAACGTAACGTCACATATCATACTAATGGAGTGTCACAGATTTACATACAGAATAATATGATTTGTCCTGAGACCATGTTGATCAAGAGCAACTATTAGCCTTTTACTGCAGTGGGCTAAATCAGGGTCACACAGAGTTTCTTGGTAGTCTGAAACAAATCTACTTTGAAATAGAAGTATACACTTCACACACATGATTATGGGCTTAAAAAGAAGACACTTGTACCATGTCAGATATAGAGTTGAAATGTATTAAATCTTGAGTTGCATCCCAATAATACACATTATATACATCACAGAGGACTGAAATATAACAAAACCTTTTGACATAGAAACACCCTTTTTTCCCAATAATGCTTATTAATTATGAAAAATACGAATAATATTACAACCATGAGGCCACTAGAGGGTGATTTGGTCACTTGACTGCAGGACTCCGACAATAGGAAGCACTGGTTATGGAGGTGAAAGATAGCGTGATGATGATGCATCACAGGTCAACACCCAGTGAACTCACTAATGACCCAGAAAGGACCACCATCTAATCTCAAACTGTACAATATTATCCTCTGTTAGTCAAGAAAGTACATTACTGTCTGACAGAAAAGACACATTGAGAGATATTACTGCTATCAGACAATGTGTCCAGTTAGCAAAGGCTGACCAACCCAGATGGTTATCTGCAGCACAGACACAGGGCCACACACACACACTTCCACAATCCACACGTACGCACACAAACACACGCAGTAGCAGCCTAGTCAAGTACAAGCCTCAGTTGTCTCATCTTTACCTTGGCCTTCCCTTCAAAGACCGCCAGACCGTCCAGACCACAAGCCTCGAGTTTTATCTTTATTACTTCTCCTAAAGATGAAAAAGACATTGGCTACTTCACTCAAATCATTCTCACGCACAGACACTCAACCCAGTGCCATTCTGACTAGATGTAGTCTACACAGACCGCAATACAAATGGATGTGGTCTAAGGGGGGAAAAAGACACATATGTACAGAGACAAGCAAAGAAGACCAAATGCAATTACAGCAAAATGCAATAATCCATTCTCCACCCAGCTGGATGTGGTCCTTCACAACTAAGAGTACCGCCAGCCTTGGTTGGAGTTGTGTGTTGGAATGTCAGTGTACTTTATGGTAGAGCTGAGAGTAGGCACATAGAGAGTTTACTTTCATACTGTTAATTGTGTAAAACATGTCCAGGAACTAGACATTTGCACCTAAGAAATAATTTGAATAGAAGCACCTTGGAGACTTGGAGGGGGAAGGAAGTGCCCCCAGGTCCATGTCTGTCTCACAGCTCTTTGGCTTCCAGTTCCTATACGAGGAGATCATGTCCTTTCTGTTTGTGATATTCCAAGCAGTTCTCCAGTGATTGCTACAGAGGAAATCAATTCACTGTGAATCAGGAAGTCAAGGCAGCTGGATTAGAAAAAAAGATGTCCTGTTCAAAGCCAACAGAGAATGAGAACAGAGAGTGTCAGTCAGTCAGGGAACTGAAACATCTGCCCTTACTCTTCTACTTTACGAAACAGATGCAGAGACAAGGTGTTACAATACTGGCCCTATTTCCTGTAAATTTGCTGAGTGACCCCCCCATTCATACAGAGGATTGTCTTCATTCAGAAATAAATAGAACTCTGAAATAGTAAACTAAAAGACAGAGTGGCTGATGGTCCAGTTACTGCTCAACAAGGCATATCCTCTCTCTCTTGTTTTGACTCTAAATCTACAGCATTTAATTTCACTGATAAACCAGCACCTGGTAATTCCTGCTGCTATTTTTAAATGCTCACAGCCAGCCAGACTGAGCTGTAAAAAAATTGAATACAGAAAAAAGGCAGCCAGGCCTCTCAGAGAGAGAGGGTAGAGAGAGAGGGTAGAGAGAGAGGGTAGAGAGAGAGAGGGTAGAGAGAGAGGGTAGAGAGAGAGGGTAGAGAGAGAGGGTAGAGAGAGAGAGGGTAGAGAGAGAGAGGGTAGAGAGAGAGGGTAGAGAGAGAGAGGGTAGAGAGAGGGTAGAGAGAGAGGGTAGAGAGAGAGGGTAGAGAGAGAGGGTAGAGAGAGAGAGGGTAGAGAGAGAGGGTAGAGAGAGGGTAAAGAGAGAGGGTAGAGAGAGAGAGGGTAGAGCGAGAGGGTAGAGAGAGAGGGTAGAGAAAGAGAGGGTAGAGAGAAAGGGTAGAGAGAGAGGATAGAGAGAGAGAGAGAGGGTAGAGAGAGAGAGTGGGTAGAGAGAGAGAGGGTAGAGAGAGAGAGGGTAGAGAGAGAGGGTAGAGAGAGAGAGGGTAGAGAGAGAGGGTAGAGAGAGAGACAAGAGAGAGACAAGGCAAGAAGGGCATTCTATGCCATCAAAAGGAACATAAATTTCAACATACCAATTAGGATTTGGCTAAAAATACTTGAATCAGTCATAGAGCCCATTGCCCTTTATGGTTGTGAGGTCTGGGGTCCGCTCACCAACCAAGACTTCACAAAATGGGACAAACACCAAATTGAGACTCTGCACGCAGAAGTCTGCAAAAATATCCTCCGTGTACAACGTAGAACACCAAATAATGCATGCAGAGCAGAATTAGGCCGATACCCACTAATTATCAAAATCCAGAAAAGAGCTGTTAAATTCTATAACCACCTAAAAGGAAGCGATTCCCAAACCTTCCACAACAAAGCCATCACCTACAGAGAGATGAACCTGGAGAAGAGTCCCCTAAGCAAGCTGGTCCTGGGGCTCTGTTCACAAACACACCCTACAGAGCCATATGACAGCAGCACAATTAGACCCCAACCAAATCATGAGAAAACAAAAAGATAATTACTTGACACATTGGAAAGAATCAACAAAAAAACAGAGCAAACTAGAATGCTATTTGGCCCTACACAGAGAGTACACAGCGGCAGAATACCTGACCACTGTGACTGACCCAAAATTAAGGAAAGCTTTGACTATGTACAGACTCAGCGAGCATAGCTTTGCTATTGAGAAAGGCCGCCGTAGGCAGACATGGCTCTCAAGAGAAGACAGGCTATGTGCTCACTGCCCACAAAATGAGGTGGAAACTGAGCTGCACTTCCTAACCTCCTGCCCAATGTATGACCATATTAGAGAGACATATTTCCCTCAGATTACACAGATCCACAAAGAATTCGAAAACAAATCCAATTTTGAAAAACTCCCATATCTACTGGGTGAAATTCCACAGTGTGCCATCAGAGCAGCAAGATTTGTGACCTGTTGCCACGAGAAAAGGGCAACCAGTGAAGAACACACACCATTGTAAATACAACCCATATCTATGCTTATTTATTTTATCTTGTGTCCTTAACCATTTGTACATTGTAAAAACACTGTATATATATATATATATAATATGACAATATGACATTTGTAATGTCTTTATTGTTTTGAAACTTCTGTATGTCTGATGTCTACTGTTAATTTTTATTGTTTATTTCACTTTATATATTATCTACCTTACTTGCTTTGGCAATGTTAACACATGTTACCCATGCCAATAAAGCCCCTTGAATTGAATTGAATTGAATTGAGAGAGGGTAGAGAGAGAGAGAGGGTAGAGAGAGAGAGAGGGTAGAGAGAGGGTAGAGAGAGAGAGAGGGTAGAGAGAGAGAGGGTAGAGAGAGAGAGAGAGAGGGTAGAGAAAGAGAGGGTAGAGAGAGAGGGTAGAGAGAGAGGGTAGAGAGAGAGAGGGTAGAGAGAGAGAGAGGGTAGAGAGAGAGAGAGAGGGTAGAGAAAGAGAGGGTAGAGAGAGAGGGTAGAGAGAGAGAGAGGGTAGAGAGAGAGAGAGGTAGAGAGAGAGAGGGTATAGAGAGAGGGTAGAGAGAGAGGGTAGAGAAAGAGAGGGTAGAGAGAGAGAGGGTAGAGAGAGAGAGAGAGAGAGGGTAGAGAGAGAAGGTAGAGAGAGAGAGAGGGTAGAGAGAGAGAGAGAGAGAGAGAGGGTAGAGAAAGAGAGGGTAGAGAGAGAGGGTATAGAGAGAGGGTAGAGAGAGAGGGTAGAGAGAGAGAGAGGGTAGAGAGAGAAAGAGGGTAGAGAGAGAGAGGGTAGAGAGAGAGAGGGTAGAGAGAGAGAGAGAGGGCAGAGAAAGAGAGGGTAGAGAGAGAGGGTAGAGAGAGAGGGTAGAGAGAGAGGGTAGAGAGAGAGGGTAGAGAGAGAGAGAGAGAGAGAGAGAGAGAGAGAGAGAGAGAGAGAGAGAGAGAGGTGGGTCAAAGCGCCCCCGGGGAGAAGAGAGGGGGAAAAAGTCTCACTGAGTACAAGTGACCAACAGGGAGTCAACAAAGGGCAGAAAACATCATCTGTACTTGACAGACAGCGGGATTACACATTTGTCCTTTTCTTTGATGGAAAACACTGTGTGTCAGTAATCCTGTCAGTAAGAAAATGAGAGGAAAACACAGTGTGAAGCATCAACCATCACTCTCCCGAGCTCAGTCTCAGTGACTCCACTGGAACCACTATGTCCCTCTGGTTCGTTGTGTATGGCCCACCACCACCCCCACCACAGGTGATAGAACCACAGTGGCCTATCATCCTCTACAGTCTACAGCAGTGTGTTACTGTGTCCGTCTACAACCCTGTAGTGACAGGAGAGGGTGTCAGTATAGGCTACAGTTAAGAGTCAGTCCTTAACCCTGAGGGACCAACTGGGGACATTAAGTTAGTCCTCACAAGGTTAAATGCTATTTCTATGGGGTTAAGGTTAGAATTAGTGTTAGGGTTAGGAGCTAGGGTTAAGATTAGTTTTAGGGTTAGGAGCTAAGGTTAGGTTTAGGGTTAGTTTTAGAGTTAGGAGCTAGGGTTAAGGTTAAGGTTAGGTTTTGGGGTTAGGGTACGGTTAGGTTTAGGGAAAATAGGATTTTGAATGGGACTGAATTGTTTGTCCCCACAAGGTTAGTTTGTGTGTTTGTGTGTGTGTGTGCTTTTGTGCATCTCCAAATTGCAACTCCAGGATGTCTAGCAAGATCTCCAGTAAATCTATAAATATCTCAAATTGTGTTACACATTGTACAGAATGAAAATGAAAGCAAGTGTTAGGGCTCTTTTTGCAAGAAGTCTATGTCACCCACTCTTTCCTCTTAGGAGAAACAGCATTTCATTTACACAACTACTTCCTGTTAGGAACTTAAATGGCAAACTGCCACACCACCCAGCACCACCACCCATGTGAAACTCACAGCTTGTTTGTTCGTGATGACACCAACTACCCAACTAAACAACACACAAATCAACCAAGTGACTCATGTGACTGCAAATAGAAGCACATCTACTCTTCTACAGAAAGCAGAAGACACATAAATGATTTACCTCAAATATCCAGGTTCTCCAACCTAAATCAACCCTACAACAAAAATTCAAACGACAACTTCTTCATTAGCATATTTAAAATGCTAAATGATTGCAGCATTACCTTTAAGTCAGATGCATGACACTGATATTTACGGTTATAAAGAGACAGGGGAAATGCCTGGGACAACTCAGCACTGTACAAAGGCCAGGTATAGAGAGGTAATAGGGGGAACCTGTACTGATAAATGGTATACAGATATAGGATCTTAATTTGATCAGTGTCTCACTGCAGGAAAATAATCCTGCAGCAACAGGAAATGTAAACTATTGTGTGGATTATAAATAATGGACATTTTGTAGGGGCTGATACATTTCAGTTAGGGAAAATCAAGTCTGTACTTTTAAAGTGGAAATGACAAACTTTAGACGCCTTATTAAACCTTGAATACACTACAAGTTTGCATTAAAATATCCTATAACAACAGGGTGATCAAATTAACATCCTACAGCTGTAGGGACTTGCTGTTCTTGTTGATTGACTGTCTGGACTGACTGCACACACTACACAGCCTGTTAGGTAAATCTTCATGAACATCAAACAAGCTGTAGGTCTGTGACAACACTGCCCGCCCTGCCTGCCTCTGACAGTAGCCTCTGCACTGCGGCTGGCTGTGTCAACCCCTCACCTCTCTCTCTCTCTCTCCATTCAATTCCCTCTCTTCTCCCTCTGTCTCTCTCTCTCCATTCAATTATCTCTCTTCTCCCCTCTCTCTCTCTCTCTCCATTCAATTCTCTCTCCCTCTCTCTCTCTCTCTCTCTCTCCATTCAATTCCCTCTCTTCTCCCTCTGTCTCTCTCTCTCCATTCAATTCTCTCTCTTCTCCCTCTCTCTCTCTCTCCATTCAATTCTCTCTCTTCTCTCTCTGTCTTTCTCACCTTGTCCACTCTCCCCCACTCTTTCTCCTCCCCCTCTCAATTCAATTCAAAGGGCTTTATTGGCATGAGAAACATATGTTTACATTGCCATAGTAAGTAAAATAGATAATAAACAAAAGTTAAATTAACAGTAAACTACAAAGGAATAGAGACATTTCAAATGTAACATTTTAATTAACTGGGCAGGTCAGTTAAGAACAAATTCTTATTTTCAATGACAACCTAGGAATAGTGGGTTAACTGCCTTGTTCAGGGGCAGAACGACCTTGTCAGCTCCGGGGATTCAAACTTGCAACCTTCTGGTCACTAGTCCAACGCTCTAACCACTAGTCTACTCTGCCTCCCCAAATTATGGCTATGTACCATGCTGTAAACAATGTGAAAATGGTAAAAGTACAAAAGGGAAAATAAATCAATATAAATATGGGTTGTATTTACAATGGTGCTTGTTCTTCACTGGTTGCCCTTTTCTTGTGGCAACAGGTCACAAATCTTGCTGCTGTGATGTCACACTTTAATATTTCACCTAATTGATATGAGTTTATCAAAATTGGATTTGTTTTCAAATTCTTTGTGGGTCTGTGTAATCTCTCTCTCTCCCCCCTCCACTCTCTCTCTCCGCAACTTTCCTGGCACCATGCTCTGTGCATAATCACACTGTCCCGCTGCCAAGGTTTATAAATAACCTCTGAAGTAACAGCTGAGTGTAAAATTAAGCACTTAACCCACATCCAGCGTGTCCAGCCCACATAGTGGCATCTGTCTCTCCCCACCTACCCAACCCAACCCCCAGACGGATCCAGACTAAGAGGGGGAGCACTGCAATCCAAAGGGCACATTTTCAAACAGACACAGCAGTTCGAGGCAAGTCTGCGATAGCCAGGACCCAGAGGAATGTGAGTGTGGGGGGTAGCTTCATGATTTAGAGGTAGGGTGTTAAGGGAGGGTCCCAAAAAGATTTAAGAAACTGGGAAACCTTGAACCATCAAGAGTTAGGATATAACGCCATAGAAATGTTGTGTTGACCTCCACTGTAACCCCTCACATCATGACATCACAGCAGACCACTCGGTCTAGTAGAGTCCTGCCTGGCTGGCTGCAAACATTAGGCATGGACAAAGTGCAGCTTACTTGTTAACAAATCAACTTGCCAGTCGATAGGAAGCAAAAGACAGAACATGAAACTCCCAGTAAAGACCAGAACAGCGAGGATGGATTCCAGCCAAGGCCATCCAGCGGAGTGGACAGAGAGACAAGCCTCCATAGAGACTGTGAACAGGCTCATGCCAGGGACACTGCATTGGACTTTACGGGTTGTAATGTGCTAGCTACAGTAGAAGTTCCGATGATCATCTCTGCTGTACCCCAGAGGACAACACATGACTGGGTCTGTGAGGTGTCGAGAGGGAAAGAGGGGGGAGGCGACAGGAGACAGGGACAAAAGAAGCCCTTTGTGCCTCCCAGTTCCAGCCCAGAGGGGATGATACTACAGTAATGACAGGAATAGCATCCTTCCATCAACCCAACCCTACCTCCCACCACCATATTTACTGTATACAGTAGAAATGACATGACTCATCAGTTCACTACCAAGGTCATGTAGGCAATACAGTTGAAGTCGGAAGTTTACATACACTTAGTTTAGAGTCATTAAAACTCGTTTTTCAACCACTCCACAAATTTCTTCTTAACAAACTATAGTTTTGGCAAGTCGGTTAGGACATCTACTTTGTGGACGACACAAGTCATTTTTCCAACAATTGTTTACAGACAGATTATTTCACTTATAATTCACTGTATCACAATTCCAGTGCGTCAGAAGTTTACATACACTAAATTGACTGTGCCTTTAAACAGCTTGGACAATTCCAGAAATTGATGTCATGGCTTTAGAAGCTTCTGATAGACGAATTGACATTAGAGGTCGACCGATTATGATTTTTCAACGCCGATACCAATACTGATTATTGGAGGATAAAAAAAATCCGATACCGATTAATTGGCCGATTTTTATTTATATTTTTTTATTATTTTTTTATATTTTTTATTTGTAATAATGACAATTACAACAATACTGAATGAACACTTATTTTATCTTAATATAATACATCAATAAAATCTATTTGGTCTCAAATAAATATTAAACATGTTCAATTTGGTTTAAATAATGCAAAAACAAAGTGTCATGTAATGTGCCATGTAAAAAAGCTAACGTTTAAGTTCCTTGCTCAGAACATGAGAACATATGAAAGCTGGTGGTTCCTTTTAACATTAGTCTTCAATATTCCCAGGTAAGAAGTTTTAGGTTGTAGTTATTATAGGAATTATAGGACTATTTATCTCTATACGATTTGTATTTCATATACCTTTGACTATTGGATGTTCTTACAGGCACTTTAGTATTGCCAGTGTAACAGTATAGCTTCCGTCCCTCTTCTCACTCCTACCTGGGCTCGAACCAGGAACACATCGACAACAGCCACCATCGAAGCAGCGTTACCCATGCAGAGCAAAGGGAACAACTACTCCAAGTCTCAGAGCGAGTGACGTTTGAAACGCTTTTAGCGCGCACCCCGCTGACTAGCTAGCCATTTCACATCGGTTACACCAGCCTAATCTCAGGAGTTGATAGGCTTGGAAGTCATAAACAGCGCAATGCTTGAAGCAAAGCGAAGAGCTGCTGGCAAACTCATGAAAGTGCTGCTGGCAAACGCATGAAAGTGCTGTTTGAATGAATGCTTACGAGCCTGCTGGTGCAAACCATTGCTCAGTCAGACTGCTCTATCAAATCATAGAGTTAATTCTAATATAATAACACACAGAAATACGAGCCTTTGGTCATTAAAATGGTCGAATCCGGAAACTATAATTTTGAAAACAAAACGTTTTTTCTTTCAGTGAAATACGGAACCTTTCTGTATTTTATCTAACAGATGGCATCCCTAAGTCTAAATATTGCTGTTACATTGTACAACCTTCAATGTTATGTCATAATTATGTACAATTCTGGCAAATTAATTACGGCTTTTGTTAGGAATAAATGGACTTCACACAGTTCGCAACGAGCCAGGCGGCCCAAACTGCTGCATATAACCTGACTGCTTGCACGGAACGCAAGAGAAGTGACACAATTTCCTAATTATAAGAAATTCATGTTAGCAGGCAATATTAACTAAATACGCAGGTTTAAAAAATATATACTTGTGTATTGATTTTATAGAAAGGCATTGATGTTTATGGTTAGGTACATTGGTGCAACGACAGTGCTTTTTTCGCAAATGCGCTTGTTAAATCATCACCCTATTGTCGAAGTAGGTTGTGATTCAATGAGAAATTAACAGGCACCGCATCGATTATATGTAATGCAGGACACGCGAGATACACTAGTAATATCATCAATCATGTGTAGTTAACTAGTGATTATGTTAAGATTGATTGTTTTTTATTAGATAAGTTTAATGCTAGCTAGCAACTTACCTTGGCTTCTTGCTGCCCTCACGTAACAGGTAGTCAGCCTGCCGCGCAGGCTCCTCATGGAGTGCAATGTAAGGCAGGTGGTTAGAGCGTTGGACTAATAACCAGAAGGTTGCAAAAACGAATCCCCAAGCTGACAAGGTAAAAATCTGTCGTTCTGCCACTGAACAAGGCAGTTAACCCACCGTTCCTAGGCCATCATTGAAAATAAGATTGTGTTCTTAAAACTGACTTGCCTAGTTAAATAAAGGTGTTACATTTTTTTTATTGGCAAATTGGTGTCCAAAAATACCATTTACCGATTGTTATGAAAACTTGAAATCGGCCATTCCGATCAAATCGGTCGACCTCTAATTGACATCATTTGAGTCAATTGGAGGTGTACCTGTGGATGAATTTCAAGGCCTACCTTCACACTCGGTGCCTCTTTGCTTGACATCATGGGAAAATCAAAAGAAATCCAGTCAAGACCTCATAAAAAAAATTGTAGACCTCCAAAAGTTTGGTTCATCCTTGGGAACAATTTCCAAACGCCTGAAGGTACCACGTTCATCTGTACAAACAATAGCACACAAGTATAAACACCATGGGATAACGCAGCCGTCATACCGCTCAGGAAGGAGATGCTTTCTGTCTCCTAGAAATGAATGTACTTTGGTGCAAAAAGTGCAAATCAATCCCAGAACAACAGCAAAGTACCTTGTGGAGATGCTGGAGGAAACCGGTACAAAAGTATCTATATCCACAGTAAAATGAGTCCTATATCGACATAACCTGAAAGGCCGCTCAGCAAGGAAGAAGCCACTGCTCCAAAACCGCCATAAAAAGCCAGACGACAGTTTGCAACTGCACATGGGGACAAAGATTGTATTTCTTGGAGAAATGTCCTCTGCTCTGATGAAACAAAAATAGAACTGCTTGGCCATAATGACCATCGTTATGTTTAGAGGAAAAAGGGGGAGGCTTGCAGCCAAAGAACACCATCCCAATCGTGAAGCACGGGAGGGGGCAACATCATGTTGTGGGGTTGCTTTACTGCAGGAGGGACTGGTGCACTTCACAAAATAGATGGCATCATGAGGGGGGACAATTATGTGGATATATTGAAGCAACATCTCAAGACATCAGTCAGGAAGTTAAAGCTTGGTCACAAATGGGTTTTCCAAATGGACAATGACCCCAAGCATACTTCCAAAGTTGTGGCTGAATGGCTTAAGGACAACAAATTCAAGGTATTAGAGTGGCCATCACAAAACCCTGACCTCAATCCTATAGAAAATTTGTGTGCAGAACTGAAAAATGTATGTGCAAGCAAGGACGCCTACAAACTTGACTCCGTTACACCAGCAGTCGGGAGGAATGGGCAAAAATTCACCCAACTTATTGTTGGAAGCTTGTGGAAGGCTACCCGAAACGTTTGACCCGAGCTAAACAATTTAAAGGTAATGCTACCAAATACTAATTGAGTGTATGTAAACTTCTGACCCACTGGGAATGTGACGAAAGAAATAAAAGCTGAAATAAATCTAACAGACCTTGAACAGGATATTTTTACTAGGATTAAATGTCAGGAACTGTACATTAGTGTGGTGCTGGGTGTTTGTGGACATAATGTGTGTGTGTGTGTGTGTGTCTGCTTGCGTGTGTTCACACATGCTCATCCCTGCATGTGAACATTTGCTTCCAGCTGTGGGTTGGGTAGATTTAGAACTATTTACTGATCATGTTTAATTAATAATAAGGGCAGAAAAATCCCCCCTTGGAGTCCAACATGTAGCAGGACATCACATCATGGTCTAGTCTCTCTGCCCTGTGGTTTATCCCTCCTCTCCCAGCAGCACCACTGTCTGCCTGTCTGCCAGTTCCTGTCTGTTTTTCACAGCCACGCTGCACAGCAGGACCCTCTACTAGCACATCCACATAACACATCCTAAGGGTAGCAACATTACTTTTGCTGCCATGCTATGCTGTTGTCTTAGGTCTCTCTTTATGTAGTATTGTGGTGTCTCTCTTGTCGTGATGTTTGTTTTTGTCCTATATATTTATTTTATTTAGTATTTTTAATCCCAGCCCCAGTCCCCCTAGGAGGCCTTTTGCCTTTTGGTAGGTCATCATTGTAAATAAGAATTTGTTCTTAACTGACTTGCCTAATTAAATACAGGTTAAATTGAAAAACAAAACAGTTGAGTGGAGCGCGGCTACTGTATAATGTTTACATTTAAAAAATGTATTTGGTTTTGTGTGTGTGTGTGTGTGCAAGTCTATGTCTACAGGTAGTAGAACTAAGGCTATGATAATGGAAGTCTGTCTGTCTGTCTACAGAGGACATTGGTCTAAATGAGCATGGCTAAAAGGGTCATCGTGGTCATATGTTTGTCATTAAATGAATGACAAACTTGTGACCTCCATGCAGGCCCAGGGCTGGGCTGGGCTCCTCTTGAAGAACAGAGTGGTAGGGTGGTTACGAGACACACAAACATATACACACACAAAGCTTTATTCATACTGAACATAACAGCTCTTCATAGAGAGGTCGATGTAACCATCAAAGAAAGCATTTGTCACCGTCTGATGGGAGCAGGGGTACTGAGTGAAGCAGGAGAGAGGGCAGTGATCTGTAAAGAGGGACAGCCACATGTTGACACGCTAATGAATCGCATAACGAAGCGTATTCAACAGGGGCGGTTCCAAGGCCTGTCTCTGGGCCCTTTACGGCCGGGGCCTGATAGAATCATTACGATGTTCGGAGCAGGAACAATGGAGGGACACAGAGGGCTTTGATCATGGGACCGACCCAAGGGAGATGGATGGGGAGTGTGGCTCAGAGGACCCCTCGTGAACCGCCCTGGGGAGGGACGAGTGTAGAGAGGATGAAGGATAACGGATTGCAGGACGACTGGTTTATGCATCCCCACTTCTCCGAACTTTATAACATTCTGAGATGGAAAGGGGAACTAAGGAAGAAAACCTGTTATAAAAGGCAGTGTAACTGTGGTAACTAACTCAGGTGAGTGCTCTGCACAGGGGTCGACTGACTCCCACTACCACTTAGCCCCATCGATCAGGTGCGTCACACACACACGTTGCTAAGGAGAAGTCGACCAAGCGAACCTGTTGCACTCCGCTGGAGAACATACGCTGCCAGAATGAAATGCCCAATGCTACTTACTGAGAGGAGACAAGAGAAAAGACATGAGTGATGTCATTACTATCTATCCAGCTGTAGAATACTAATACGCCTGCAGTTAATTGCTAATACGCCTGCAGTTAGTAGCAGAACATCTACCCTCTGTTAGGCACTATCAGTGTCAATGGCAGCAGCAGTACACAAGAACACACACACACACACACACACACACACACACACACACACACACACACACACACACACACACACACACACACACACACACACACACACACACACACACACACACACACACACACACACACACACAATCTTGACCCATGGACAGATCCCATTGTATTGTTGTAAAATGGGGAAGGTGGTGCTAGTCAGTACAGGCTTGGAGTTGAGAACACAATGACCTGCTAGCTGTGATTATGGGGTGCAGAGAAAGGAGGAAAGACACACAGACATTACGCACACTCACACACAACAACACACACATTTTCACGCAGCAGCCAGAGACTCAAGAATCCTGAGAACCAGGTAGGCCAGAGAGCACTCCGCCTCTTTCTTCACCAACACCCCCTTTTACATCCCCTCAGTGGGATACAGAGAGAAGAGGGTGTCTTGGATGTTTGAACAAAAGGAAGAGCGCACATACAAAAGAAACACACGCCCTAAATTCCCAACATGCTGTATGTCAATATTGATGACAGTCAAAATAAGACACTGTGAAATGCTCATGGGTGTTACTTGTGCATGTCAAAAATGACTGCTATCTATTGTAGGCTACAGGAATGTCGGTCTATCTCGCTCCATCTGAGAGTCTAGCAGTAATAATGTCCTCCTGACTGGTTCTATAGGGAAAGGGGGGATACCTAGTCAGTTGTACAACTGAACGCATTCAACTGAAATGTGTCTTCCACATTTAACCCAACCTGGGAATACCGAGTGGTGGGAAATGTCTGAGCTTAGCTCTATCTTGGAAATTGAGAACCTTCTTCACAAGTTGGGAATTGTGGCTAAACCCAAAGACCAACCCACACAGCGTGGCAGAGAAGGGAGAGAGAGGTTGCTAGGGTTTTAGTTTGATTAGTAAACAAAAAGCATCTCAACCTCAGCACACATTCTTGACAAACCAACTGTTTGTTTCTGTGTCTACATTCGTTACTGTCCTAGACATAGAAATAAACAGCTAAACCTGGGCTACCATCCCAACCAGAAGTGAAGCCAGAACTGTCAGTCTATCTCGATCCGTCTGAAGTGCAGCTCATTGGCAGCACTTCTATTTAAAAACCAAAGGACCTATTTCCATACTGTAATTCTGTAGGGGGCGTGACGGGAGCAGCACTCATACATGGCAATTGAAAGGCATTCCCTGACTACACAGATCCATGGACAGCCTCAAACTATGCGTCTAGACGCAACACAGAGGCCTCAGCTCTCTAAAGGAGTATAAGTGTGTGTGTTTGTGTACTTCTCTAGCTCTTATAGAGCACCAGAGTCTGGAAAGCTGTAACTTCTAATGTTCCAGCCACTGACATGGGAGACTGCAGAGTGATGGAAGGGGAGGGCAGGGCAACAAGTAGAAAGAAGAATCAATCAAAGCACACAGCCCCCAGCTCTCAGCCTGCATGGGAAAAGACCTGTGGCCATATATATGGGTGATCAAACACAGTCTGCCATTGACAACTGCTCAATGCAGTCATGCTGATGTGGTTCCCTACTTAGGCTTCATTTACACAGGCAACCCAATTTAGATATGTTGCCCAATAATTAGCAAAAGAGCTGATCTGATTGATTAAAATACCAATTAGTGGGAAAATATCAGAATTGGGCTGCCTGTGTAAATGCAGCCATAATGGCAAGAATAATTCAGAATTGTGGATTGTCTGAGCGCCCACTAGATGCAAGAACGCAACACAGCATAAGGGCTAGTCATACACAGCTGTCGTAATAAATGTTGCTTCTGAAAAAACAACACCATGTCAAATACAGGTAGCCTAGACAAATAATGAACATCTAATCACATGAACTGTTACTCTCTCGCGGGAATTCCACTTACGGTCCATTTGTAGCCATTCTGCTGCTCATTCAGTTTGCTCGAAAATTGATAAATGGTTCAAAAAAAGTAGAAACACATACCATAGGAACACATACCAGCTCTATTGGTAGTACTGCTACTACCAGCAGTACTACACCTGCACCTGTCGATGACAAACGTTGTTCTGCTTCCATGAGCACATTAAATGCTAGCATCAGTAATTCTACATGTGTTGTTAGCTCAGCTAGCATGGACACTGACCGTTGTGAATCTGAATCAGTCGAAGAGCTGGTATATGTCCTTACGTTTACGGGGGGTCAATTAAGGAAGACATCCTCTTCTGCAAACCACTGGAAACCAGGACAACAGGAGAGGATGTTTTTAAAGTACTGGACAGCTTTGTGGTGACAAATGGACTTTGGTTGTCAAGATGTGTTGGTATCTGTACTGATGGTGCAAAAGCCATGACAGGGAGACATAGTGGAGTGGTAACGCGCGTGCAAGCAGTTGCTCCCGACACCACTTGGGTCCACTGCAGCATCCACCGAGAGGCTCTTGCTGCCAAGGGAATGAATGCCTGACAGCTTGAAAGATGTTTTGGACACTGCAGTGAAAATGGTTAACTTTAAAGTTAAAGCAAGGCCCCTGAACTTGTATTTTCTGCACTATGCAATGATACGGGCAGCGACCATGTAACACTTTTACAACATACAGAAGTGTGCTGGTTATCAAGGGGCAAAGTACTGACACGTTTTTTTAAATTGAGAGATGAGCTTAAAGTTCTTTACTGACCATAATTTTCACTTGTCTGACTGCTTGCATGATGATGAGTTTCTCACATGACTGGCCTCTCTGGCTGATGCTTTTTCTCGCCTGAATGATCTGAATCTAGGATTACAGGGACTCTCCGCAACTATATTCAATGTGCGGGACAAAATTGAGGCTATGATTAAGAAGATGGAGCTGTTCTCTGTCTGCATTAACAAGGACAACACACATTTATTTCCATCATTGTATGATTTTCTGCGTGCAAATTAACTCAAGCTTACGGACAATGTCAAATGTGATATATGGAAGCACCTGAATGAGTTGGGTGCGCAATTAGGCAGGTACTTTACCGAAACGGATGACACAAACAACTGGATTCGTTATCCCTTTCATGCCTTGCCTCCAGTCCATTTACCAATATCTGAACAAGAGAACCTCATCGAAATTGCAACTCAGTGCTGTGAAAATGTAATTTAATCAGAAGCCACTGCCAGATTTCTGTATTGGGCTGTGCTCAGAGTATCCTGCCTTGGCATATCGCGCTGTTAAGACACTGATGTCCTTTGCAACCACGTACCTATGTGAGAGTGGATTCTCGGCCCTCACTAGCATGAAAACTAAATACAGGCACAGACTGTGTGTGGAAAATGATTTAAGACTGAGACTCTCTCCAATACAACCCAACGTTGCAGAGTTATGTGCATCCTTTCAAGCACACCCTTCTCATTAACCTGTGGTGAGTTATTACATTTTTAATGAACAAATTAAGTTTTATATGTAAGATGGCTAAATAAAGATCAAAATTATTGATTATTATTATTATATTATTATTTGTGTTCTGGTCCTATAAGAGCTCTTTGTCACTTCCCACGAGCCGGGTTGTGACACAAACTCACACTCATTCTTATGTTTAATAAATGTATCGTATTGTGTGTGTGTGCTGGAGGTTGAATGTTTGAAGGGTTACGGGACCATAAAAAGTTTGGAAACCACTGTTCTAGAAGAATATTGCACCATAAACATGTCATTACCGTAGCTCTGCGGCTATGTCTGATGAATGATGCTTTATTTCACAGTGAGCGGACCAGATATTTCTGCTGAGTCTGCAGCACAGAGCCATAGTTCACCGGTGATGACACAGAGAGAACGTGGCTGGCCTTTTACAATGCCGTGGAGGAGTAGGTCAAGTATTTAAAGGGAATGGAGGAGTGGAAAAGTAGAGGGAGGGAGGGATGGATGGAGGGGGTTAGCTTGAAAAGCACGCTGGAGAAGCATGTGACATCGAGGATCCGCCAATGAGAGCCAAAGTAGTGTAGCTCGGTCAAAAAGAACCAGGCCGGGCAAAGACAAAATGTCTTTCTGCAGAGTGAAGTGTAGTTTTATAACAATCATTTAATGGAGTACACTCCCAGTCTCACAGGAGTTTTTCAAGAGTTTTTATCAATAGTTAGTTCATGAAAGACACCTGACCTTAGCAAATACAGCAGACTTACTGGAATAGCGAGTGTTTGCAATGTATAACCCGCATTACATCTTACGCCACCGTTGGTTATGTCTCTTCATTTGTCCCTCTTTGGAACCCTTTAAAGGAAGTGTCCAAGTAGACACTAGACACTTCAGGTGAGTCATAGTGGCTTCCTCTTTCGCTGAAATAGGCCAGGCCAAATTCTTGTTACTCTCACCATTTTGTGGGAAAGGACTTTGGATCAGGCAGGCTGATGTTTACTGGGATACGTCTTGTTCTGGAAGCAGAACTGAGTGATTTCTACTAGATGGGCCAGCCGCAAAATAGGCTATATTGTAAAAACCATAAAAACAAACATTTGCTTTTTGGTCGTAGCCCTTTACACTCGTACCCGTATGTATACGCTTTGAAAATAGATTTGGGCACCGATAAGCACCTAAATTGGAACACAGTAGCTGTACATTAACCTGCTATAAATGACATCAGAGCTCAGGCTCTAAGCTTCACAGTGCTGTGAGGGTTTTGACTGACAGCCGTGCTGAACTTGAACACCGCGCCTGACAAGAAGTCGCCCCAATCCCTCCTGCTAATTGGACAACTTTTGCAACTGTTTTGGTTTTCTGAGTGAAGGAAGTGCAGTAAATTAAGAGAACTCTATGTATTTTGAAAGATGAGACGTTGAGGATGACAATAAACACCGCTTTGATGTCATACAAGCAGGCCAAACACCCATGAGTCCTAATGTGCGACTTCACATTTCCATATCATAAAACTCATGTCATATACAGTGTCGACGTTTATGATCACTATGTTTGATGTACAGTTACAAGATGACATGGCGTCATACCCTTGGCTGTTCTGAACAGAATGAGCCTATGTTTGTCCATTTGCCACAGAACACACAGCTGAATGCACGCATGACTCCTTTCTATACGCACAAAATTACACTCCGTTTCCCTGTATTGCATTGTGAAAGCCTAGCACTGTCACATCATATTTTAGAACTTAGCTAGCCATGTTGGAAATAGAACAAGCGTTCAAATGATGCCCACCTGACTCGTTTTTGGATTGCGTAAACACCAACGGTAATTGTGTGATGGCGGAGATGCAGGGCTGTGTTCCAACCAAAACAATTACAAGTGTGCTCTAGTTCCTCAACGGCACAGCTAGGAGAGCTCGAAAAAGCACCTTATAGTTGAAGACTCTTCTTTGAGTCATAAAGTGCATTGAAACGACTTAGGAACTGTGTACACTTTGGAGAGATGTTTGGCCACTTGGAGACACCAGTCAGTCCTCTCACTCAAACCCATGTTTATTTTTATGGCTTATGTTGCATCTACCCCACATTTTCCAGGAAATGTTCTTATCATGTTCCTGAATGTGTCCAGAGTATTTTCAGATTTCGTTATCAACAAATGCAGGGAGAAAAGTACAGTAAATGTAATATGCAAAATAAATGAACAGTAATGTTTGGAATCAGTCTTGTCAGGTGAACTGTTGTCTTCTTTGGTCAAATAATTTCCCCATAATCGCCAAACTGTTCCCTTTCAAGTGCTCCCATGCTTATTAATTTCATTTAAATGTAGCCCTATCCGTGTAGGCCAATTCCCACGAGTGTAAAGGGTTAGGGTTAGGCATTAGGGTTAGCAGTGCGGTTAAGGTTAGTGTTAAGGTTAGGTTTAAAATCCGATCTTATGACGCTGTGGCTTCGCCACTCTGCACAACCGCCTCCAGAACAACATTCATGACGAAAAACGCTAACCTGCCTTGAAACAGTGGAACACTTGTGCTCTGTCAGACACACTGGAACCTCTCAGAAGGCATGGGCCACATCATTTGAGTGGTTTTGAATGATCTTGAAGGGATTCGATTGAAATGAAAGCACAACTTTTACACTACATATACAAAAAGAATGTGGACAAATTTCCTTCAAATTAATGGATTTGGCAATTTCAGCCACACCCATTGCTGACGTGTATAAAATCGTGCACACATCCATGAAATCTCCATAGACAAACATTGGCAGTAGAATGGCCTCACTGAAGAGCTCAGTGACTTTCAACGTGGCACCGTCATAGGATGCCACTTTTCCAACAAGTCAGTTTGTCAAATTTCTGCCCTTCTAGAGCTGCCCCGATCAACTGTAAGTGCTGTTATTGTGAAGTGGAAACGTCTAGGAGCAATAACGGCTCAGCCACAAACTGATAGGCCACACAAGCTCACAGAATGGGACGGCCGAGTCCTGAAGCGCATAGCATGTAAAAATCGTCTGTCCTCGGTTGCAACACTCACCACCGAGTTCCAAACTGCCTCTGAAAACAACGTCAGCACAATAACTGTTCGTCAGGAGCTTCAAATGGGTTTCCATGATGGAGCAGCCGCACACAAGCCTAAGATCACCATGCGCTGGAGTGGTGTAATACTCGCCCCCATTGGACTCTGGAGCAGTGGAAATGCGTTCTCTGGAGTGATGAATCACGCTTCACCATCTGGCAGTGCGAAGGACGAATCTGGTTTGGCGGATGCCAGGAAAATTCTACCTGTCCGAATGCCAACTGTAAAGTTTGGTGGGGGAAGAATAATTATCTGGGGCTGTTTTTCATGGTTCAGGTTCGGTCCCTTTGTCCCTTCACTGGAACTATCTTAACGCTACAGCATTCAATTACATTCTAGACGATTCTGTGCTTCCAACTTTGTTGCAACAGTTTGGGGAAGGCCCTTTCCTATTTCAGCATGAAAATGCCTCTGTGCACAAAGCGAGGTCCATACAGAAATATTGTTGAAATCGGTGTGGAAGAACTTGACTGGACTGCACAGAGCCCATCGAACACCTTTTGTGATGAATTGGAACGCAGACTGTGAGCCAGGCCTAATCGCCCAACATCAGTGCCCGACCTCACTAATGTTCTTGTGGCTGAAATGAAAGCAAGTCCCCGTAGCAATGTTCCAACATCTAGTGGAAAGCCTTCCCAGAAGAGTGGAGGCTGTTATAGCAGCAAATGGGGGACCAACTCCATATTAAAGTCCATGATTTTGAAATGAGATGTTCGACGAACAGATGTCCACATACTTTTGGTCATTTAGTGTATGTTTAAAGCAGACAATGATACAGTATGTTGTGTGATGCACCCGGCTAGGAGCAACTATGTTTAGTTAAGTCCACTAGCAGACTTGTTTTGGTGCTTTGAAGGGATGTTGAGTGAGATAACGATAACAGTAGATTAAACAGCATGGAGCACCAAAGAGATTAGATTTAGATTTCTCTGTTCACTAGCAGTGTGTGAGGAGAATGGATGCACACACACACACATATACACTGCAGAGACACTGTTCTTCCTGTCGTGTCAGAAGCATGCCTGTCAGTCACTGCTTCAGAGGGAGGGAGGGCAAAAGGGAGAGCAGGCGGGCGGGAGAGAGACAGGTGCTGATTGAGCCAAGCGCTCTGTTCTGATCTGTGCTTGCCCCCCTCTCTCTCTCTCTCTCTGACAATGTGGGGCCTTGCTCTGACCTCATTGTGCTCACTAGGCATGCTAGGCTATGTAAATCTCTCTCTCCTCTCCCCACCCACAGCCCTCTGCAGCCTGCTGCCTCTCTGCTCTGTGTTGGCCCATTCTCTCCAGCCATCTGGTCAGGGTACGGTCCTGAGACATAAACATAAAGGGCCTGCACCCTACGTAAACGGAGCCATGGAGCATCGCATGTGGTCCGTTCCAAAATTTCAGCCACGTAAAGGTAGGTAGAAATACGCAGAAAACGGCGTCTCTGACGCAGCGTGAAGTGTGCAGTGGCCTTAAGGTGAGGTACCCTGAGTGACTGCCTGACTGGTTGACTTGCTGACTGACTGACTAAGGTATCAGCAGCACATTGCACTGAGTGTCCACAGAGTCCACTTCTAGGGAATGATTTGGATACATTCCATGAACGTTTGGCACTAAGAGCCTGGTTCTCACGTCATGTTAACATAATCCTAAATCAGGGACCTTAGGGTCACACAGGTTCCAATCGAAGGGAGGCGCCTGGAGGCACTACGATACATGCATCCGCAACTCCATACCTTCATGTAGTATTTGGGTTGTGTGTGTGTGTGTGTGTGAGAGTTTCTGGTTTGTTGTTTATAGTAGAGTACCAGGTGTGACAGGATGGTTATTACTACAGCTGGGCTCTGTATAGCCCTGGAGACTTCACTTAGTCAGTAATACACCTCTCTCACCTACCAAATGTAACAGTTCATTCTGATTACATCAAATAAGAAGAAGTTGAACTTGCTCTGCACGTCCAGGTCTGTAGGGGGGTTTGGGTCAGTCAGAGCAGGGCTGCACAACTCCAGTCCTGGAGGGCCGCAAAGTCGACTGCTATTCATTCCTGCCTTTGTAAATCAGTGACGGACTCAGACCTGGACAACCAGGATTGAGCACTGAGTGAAAGCAGTGACAGTGATGAATCCATGATCTGTTAGGAAGAAGAAAAAGGTCCAGCAGAACTATGACCCTGAAGGACTGGAGTTGAGCACTGCTGGTTGAGAGGGAACGCAGTGCCAAGTGGAGAGAGTGGTGTGCGTGTGTGTGTGTGTGTGTGTGTGTGTGTGTGTGTGTGTGTGTGTGTGTGTGTGTGTGTGTGTGTGTGTGTGTGTGTGTGTGTGTGTGTGTGTGTGTGTGTGTGTGTGTGTGTGTGTGTGTGTGTGGATCCTGATAAAGTGAGCAGACGGGGGAGGAGCAGCGTTTTGAGAAATGTTACCGTACCAGACCTCATCCTCTTCCTCTTTTTTTTATCCACCCATGTCCTCAAGTAAACCTTAGTGTTCAGACAGGGGGAAAGGAAGAGAGGAACAGAGATATTAAAGTAGAGAGGGATAAAATAGAAAATAAATAGTCGAAATGCAAAAGGAAGTTTAGACATACTAATGAAAAGTGAAGGTGGTGATTACAGCTGTGGTTCTACTTGTATGTTCACTGGGCATATGTGTATGTGTGTGCATGTTTGTCTCTCTGTGTTTGTGTGTGTGTGTGCACGCGGGCATGCAAGTTTGTCTCTGTGCGTATGTGTGTGTGCATGTTTCTCTCTGTGTGTGTGTGTGTGTGTGTGTGTGTTTGTCAGAAAGTCATTATATAATCATGGAGGGATGACATAAGGCTGGGGTCAGCAGGAGGATTGCCAGCTGGCAGGAGAGATGCCAGGCCACAGCCAGGTTGGGTTGGACCAGTTCACAGCAGCCTCCTCCATCCACAGTGGGTGGGGAGAGAGAATGAGCCAGGCAGGGGGGAAGAAGGACCAACAATCCCTTGTTTACACTAACTGATATCATGCAGTCCACACCATTCCTCAGATGTTAACACCCCTAGCACCATATCGTTCATATCCTTTACAACACAATCACCAGTAGAAGATTAGGTCCCACTGACATAGAATGACTGTAAACACAACAAGCATGGTCCTGTCCTTCTGACCTACAAATCCTACTGTAGGATGGCAGCATGTGGCACAGGGCTATGAGGTCTGGGCTTGTTGGCAAGGAGCGGGGACAATCCATTTCCTAAGATAATCAGCCATCACCAAGAAGCTTAACCTACATATGGATCAAAACAAGATGGCAGATGAAATGACCCACTGAAAGACCCATCACTAGTGCCTGTCATAAACACTTCAGTTCACTAATCTGTCAGTTAAGGACATGGGCCTATGACTAAGGCATGGCTGTTAAGCCCCTACTGCTGTGGCATTTGCACGTGTGTGTGTGTGCGCATGTGTACATGGTCTACTGGCAAAGACCAGGCTCACAACACAAACAAAGCAAACAGAGAGTGTAGCAGATCAATTTAGACCAATAATATTTGGGTCTCATTATCCAGCTCTAATCTGGCCTAAAAGCCTTGGCCTGGGCTCTTGGGGCAGAACTAACACAGCTGACCACATGGAATGGCTGCATTGTTCAGCCTCAGTCCCAGTTACTGGAGACTGGAGCCCCTGCCTCCATAGCATAGCATTGAATTCCCTTCCCTTCAGCAGCTGAGCCCAGACCTCGGGCCCCATGGAGGAGACCTGACCACATTAGTGCCTGGTCACTGCCCACACCCTCATCAGAGACTTCAGCAATCCACTGACAACCAGCAGTTCTGCTTGCTCTCTCTGCAGTAAATGAACGTGTAAGAAGGCAGCTTCTCCACTTGTCCAACAGGGCTTGTTACGTAACAGCAGTTACAACACAGAGAGAGAGACAACCAAATGGTCTACTTTATTATTCAGATCAGTATGTGTATAAAATCCTAATCACATCAGTGAACAATTCAATCACAGAAAACCAAGGCTCCCTCCCAGCTCTGTATAGCTACTTTGTTACCATGAATTGGCCTTCAGTGAGACTGGTCCCGGGCCAATCCCTGCCATCTGTCCAGGAGCCAAGGTCCACCAGAGGCCTGATCCCCCCTCACAGACAGCCTGTGCTACTTCGGTATCTGGTTCTGTACCAGAGGAACCACCACTAGCCAGGCTCTCTGACACACTAACCAGTCAGTCACAACCTCACATAACACAAGCCAGCCTTATAACCTCAAGAGATCTTGCTTAGCGGCGCAGACCGGCCACCTCCAGGATTAGAGGTATTTTCTGATGACACAACAACCTTCTCCAAGCGAACAGACAAACCATTATCTCTGTCAGTAGGGTCATGGTGGAGTGGGTCAGACAGGCCAGGCGGCCCGGTGTGGTGAGGTGCTGCTGCCTCAGATGGCTGGCTGCAGTAAAGCAGATTTGGAGGAGGGATGAAGGGAGAGAAAGAGGAGATTAAGAGGCTGAGATTGACAGCTGGAGACGGTGTAATGAGGCCCCTCAACAAAAGGCCTAGGAAAACAAGTGTGAGGGGGGACCATGTTTACGCATCCTTTAGAGGGTTGCTGATGGGGCCTCAGCGAGCCTCCTGGGAGAGGAATTTCAGGGGCCACTATCCCAGCCACTGCCCCAGCCTAGCCCCCCTAACACCTGTCCTGCCCCTGTCCCAGTCCTGCCCCTGTCCCAGTCCTGCCCCAGCCCAGTCCCAGCTCTGCCACATTCCCTCCCCTGTCCCAGTCCTAGTCCTGCCCCAGGAGGGTGTGAGGTAAGTAGAGGAAATTGCTACTGCTCAAATCTCATTAACACTCTCTCCCAAGGCTTGGAGGAGGAGACTTGCAGTAGACATGCTCACAAGGTTAGGATCTGTCTATTCAAACAGTAGGCGGCCACCACGAGGCATTCGTGGAGGCAGTGTTGACCTCACAAAAAAGGGTCCTAGTAAATGAAGTTAAATAAAGGTCAGCACTCAATAGAAGAAACAGAAGCCAGCTCTCACTAGATGTAGTTGCAGCAGATCCTTAGCGTTTTCACTCAATAGAAGAAAAAGAAGCCAGCTCTCACTAGATGTAGTTGCAGCAGATCCTTAGCGTTTTCACTCAACAGAAGAAAAAGAAGCCAGCTCTCACTAAATGTAGTTGCAGCAGATCCTTAGCGTTTTCACTCAACAGAAGAAAAAGAAGCCAGCTCTCACTAGATGTAGTTGCAGCAGATCCTTAGCATTTTTATCTTTTCAGAGAGGCAACATGTCCTAATAGTCAATGTCCTCATGTAGAATAGTCATGCTAGAGTCGAGCCAGACTAGTGGTGGTCCCTACTGTATAGCATTTACATTATGATGGCGTCTATCCGAGCTCCAGCTAGCCATTGATACAACTGTTTTATTGTCACACACACCGTATAGGTGGAGTGAAATGTGGTGTTTCACAGGGTCAGCCATAGTAGGATGGTGTCCCTAGAGCAAATTAGGGTTAAGTGCTTCGCTCAAGGGCACATCGACACATTTTCCACCTTGTCGGCTCGGATAGACGCTCTAAACGCTAGGCGCCTTAATAGCGTAGCCTACCAATCTGCTGACACTGGACAATAATTTTGTGCAATTTTATTAATTTTTTAAAATATTATTATTATTATGATATATATTTTTAATTACCCCATTTTTCTCCACAATTTCGTGGTATCCAATTGGTAGTTGGTCTTGTCCCATCATTGCAACTCTCGTACAGACTTGGGAGAGGCGAAGGTCGAGAGCCGTGCGTCCCCCGAAACACGACCCGCCATGCCGCACTGCTTCTTGTGACACTGCTCACTTAACCCGGAAGACAGTCGCACCAATGTGTCGGAGGAAACACCGTTCAGCTGGCTACAGAGGTCAGCGTGCATGAACCCTGCCCACCACAAGGAGTCGCTAGAACGCGATGAGACAAGGACAACCCAGCAGGCCAACCCACACTGGACAATCATGACCAGCATACAGTGTTATCATCACAGTCCAATTTAGAGAAGAGAGAAAGGGCCTGAGAACCAGCCGTGGGGTAAAGAAAGGGGCAAAAGTCAAGAGATAATGGAGAGAACCATTTCCTGCAGGGAAACTAGCTAGCTAATAGGCTTAAACCAGTCGCAATGATCACAAATTCACATCAATCACTCAAACCAGAAAATGCAGTCAAACTATAACATGTCTGCTTTGCTGGTAGTGTCTGTGTGGTTGGGACTGGGAGACAGACAACCACAGTTGGTTTTCATTGATTTGAGAGGTTGACAAAGGCCATTCGTAGATTTGTCAATAGGTGGTGTGAACTACAACACTTCAGCACACACTTCCAGTTCACTACACAATGACCCATTAACAGCAGTGAGATGATTAACCCCCTGTCTGTAGTCTCTTTAGCTCTCCGGGTTGCCTCCCACAATTTTCAAATGTTCTGGCTGAAAACGTCTGTATGTAACTGAACTTCAGTTTGATATTAGCAAATACGTCACTACCTTATACGCTTGCATAAAATGCAAAATAGTAGTTGGCAAGATGAAGATGAGAGGTTATTTTTTAATGTGTGCATTTCACAATTGGCTAGTTTGCATGAACTATCTACACTAACATCACGGCAAAGGGTAGCTGGGTTTTCGAGACTACCTGGTCTGGTCTCTGTGTGACAGACTGACTTGAAGCAGGGGGGAGAAGCTTGCAGCCTGAGCCTGCACCTCATCAAACTGTGGCATTTCATTTCTCTAACAGGCCCCTTTCATCAAGGCTGTGTTTATTGAATAATTCACTTACACCTCAGCCTCCTCTGTCTGTGAGAAGTCAACCTGATTAGGAAGAAGAAGAAAGGCCCTGTTGATTTATTAACAGAATAATAAGATGTTAGAGCTGCTACTATCCTACTGTCTGATGTTAGAGGTGTTACTATCCTACTGTCTGATGTTAGAGGTGTTACTATCCTACTGTCTGATGGTAGAGGTGTTACTATCCTACTGTCTGATGGTAGAGGTGTTACTATCCTACTGTCTGATGTTAGAGGTGTTACTATCCTACTGTCTGATGGTAGAGGTGTTACTATCCTACTGTCTGATGGTAGAGGTGTTACTATCCTACTGTCTGATGTTAGAGGTGTTACTATCCTACTGTCTGATGGTAGAGGTGTTACTATCCTACTGTCTGATGTTAGAGGTGTTACTATCCTACTGTCTGATGGTAGAGGTGTTACTATCCTACTGTCTGATGGTAGAGGTGTTACTATCCTACTGTCTGATGGTAGAGGTGTTACTATCCTACTGTCTGATGGTAGAGGTGTTACTATCCTACTGTCTGATGGTAGAGGTGTTACTATCCTACTGTCTGATGGTAGAGGTGTTACTATCCTACTGTCTGATGGTTACTATCCTACTGTCTGATGGTAGAGGTGTTACTATCCTACTGTCTGATGGTAGAGGTGTTACTATCCTACTGTCTGATGGTAGAGGTGTTACTATCCTACTGTCTGATGGTAGAGGTGTTACTATCCTACTGTCTGATGTTAGAGGTGACTGTCTGATGGTAGAGGTGTTACTATCCTACTGTCTGATGTTAGAGGTGTTACTATCCTACTGTCTGATCTGATGTATCCAACTTTCTGATGGTAGAGGTGTTACTATCCTACTGTCTGATGGTAGAGGTGTTACTATCCTACTGTCTGATGTTAGATGTTACTATCCTACTGTCTGATGGTAGAGGTGTTACTATCCTACTGTCTGATGTTAGAGGTGTTACTATCCTACTGTCTGATGGTATAGGTGTTACTATCCTACTGGCTGATGGTAGAGGTGTTACTATCCTACTGTCTGATGGTAGAGGTGTTACTATCCTACTGTCTGATGGTAGAGGTGTTACTATCCTACTGTCTGATGGTAGAGGTGTTACTATCCTACTGTCTGATGGTAGAGGTGTTACTATCCTACTGTCTGATGTTAGAGGTGTTACTATCCTACTGTCTGATGGTAGAGGTGTTACTATCCTACTGTCTGATGTTAGAGGTGTTACTATCCTACTGTCTGATGGTAGAGGTGTTACTATCCTACTGTCTGATGGTAGAGGTGTTACTATCCTACTGTCTGATGTTAGAGGTGTTACTATCCTACTGTCTGATGTTAGAGGTGTTACTATTCTACTGTCTGATGTTAGAGGTGTTACTATCCTACTGTCTGATGGTAGAGGTGTTACTATCCTACTGTCTGATGTTAGAGGTGTTACTATCCTACTGTCTGATGGTAGAGGTGTTACTATCCTACTGTCTGATGGTAGAGGTGTTACTATCCTACTGTCTGTTACTATCCTATGTCTGATGGTAGAGGTGTTACTATCCTACTGTCTGATGTTAGAGGTGTTACTATCCTACTGTCTGATGGTAGAGGTGTTACTATCCTACTGTCTGATGTTAGAGGTGTTACTATCCTACTGTCTGATGGTAGAGGTGTTACTATCCTACTGTCTGATGGTAGAGGTGTTACTATCCTACTGTCTGATGTTAGAGGTGTTACTATCCTACTGTCTGATGTTAGAGGTGTTACTATTCTACTGTCTGATGTTAGAGGTGTTACTATCCTACTGTCTGATGGTAGGTGTTACTATCCTACTGTCTGATGTTTGTTACTATCCTACTGTCTGATGGTAGAGGTGTTACTATCCTACTGTCTGATGTTAGAGGTGTTACTATTCTACTGTCTGATGTTAGAGGTGTTACTATCCTACTGTCTGATGTTAGAGGTGTTACTATCCTACTGTCTGATGTTAGAGGTGTTACTATCCTACTGATGGTATAGGTGTTACTATCCTACTGTCTGATGTTAGAGGTGTTACTATCCTACTGTCTGATGTTAGAGGTGTTACTATCCTACTGTCTGATGGTATAGGTGTTACTATCCTACTGTCTGATGGTAGAGGTGTTACTATCCTACTGTCTGATGGTAGAGGTGTTACTATCCTACTGTCTGATGGTAGAGGTGTTACTATCCTACTGTCTGATGTTAGAGGTGTTACTATCCTACTGTCTGATGGTAGAGGTGTTACTATCCTACTGTCTGATGTTAGAGGTGTTACTATTCTACTGTCTGATGTTAGAGGTGTTACTATCCTACTGTCTGATGGTAGAGGTGTTACTATCCTACTTTCTGATGGTAGAGGTGTTACTATCCTACTGTCTGATGGTAGAGGTGTTACTATCCTACTGTCTGATGTTAGAGGTGTTACTATCCTACTGTCGGATGTTAGAGGTGTTACTATCCTACTGTCTGATGGTAGAGGTGTTACTATCCTACTGTCTGATGGTAGAGGTGTTACTATCCTACTGTCTGATGGTAGAGGTGTTACTATCCTACTGTCTGATGGTAGAGGTGTTACTATCCTACTGTCTGATGTTAGAGGTGTTACTATCCTACTGTCTGATGTTAGAGGTGTTACTATCCTACTGTCTGATGGTAGAGGTGTTACTATCCTACTGTCTGATGGTAGAGGTGTTACTATCCAACTTTCTGATGGTAGAGGTGTTACTATCCTACTGTCTGGTCTGAAGGAGAATGACGAGACGCTGAACTGTAAAAGTTACGGTTTTATATGGCAGAAAAAAATGGTACTGTAAGATTCAGATTGTCACGCCCTGACCTTAGAGATCCTTATTATTCTCTATGTTTGGTTAGGTCAGGGTGTGACTCGGGTGGGAAAGTCTCTGTTTTCTATTCCTTTGTTTTTGGCCGAGTGTGGTTCCCAATCAGAGGCAGCTGTCTATCGTTGTCTCTGATTGGGGATCATATATAAGTTGTCATTTTCATTTTGGGTTTTGTGGGATCTTGTTTTCTGTTTAGTATCTGTGCCTGACAGAACTGTGCGCTTTCGTTTTCACGTTTGTTATTTTGTTTGAGTGTTTATTGAATATTAAAATCATGAACACTTTCCACGCTGCGCCTTGGTCCAATCTTCATTCTACAAACGAGAGCCGGTACACAGATTGTTTATATACAAGGTTGCAGGTGTTATTGCAGGGTACAGAGCTTAGGCTACGAGCTCCAACATGCAGGACTAAGTGAAATAAAACAATGAGAATGGACGAGTGCTGCCAAAAACAAATATTAATGTGTAGGCTACGTTGACCTGCAAAATCATTTCAAAGTCATCCTGCAAAATCATCCTGTTGTCCTGCATTTGGGATGTGTTGTGGTCACTCTAACTGTAGTGCTATAGTGGCGAGTAACCCCCCACCCTCAGGACCAACCCATCTGACCCTATTAGGCTTTTTCCATTACAGCAATATTATGACACGCAGTAAGGCTAGTTACTGATCCTGTGACTCCACTACTTGGATATGCTCCAGTGTAGCCAATCAGATCACATCAGACCTGCCGGCTTTTATGCAAGTTCCCTGTAACATTAACCTATCACAGCAGGCGTAGAATAAATGCCTGTAACTAGATCCCATAAATATTGCTCTTGACAAGAAATAGGTTCTCTTCTCCACTGTTCAACCAATCCAGTAAATGTGGAGGAGGAGTTAAGATGGAGTGTCTCCTTGTTAACGTCCAAAAGAGGAAGTCACGTCACAGGCTCTCTTTCCATTTCCCTTGAAAACCAAAACATCCGGTTGTTGGGGACTCGGCAAAGGCTACTGCAACACCTACACTCCATTTAACTGGCATCGGCCAGATCTCCTTAAAAGTGAGCTACTTGTGCACATATACACAATAGTCCAAAAGTGGAAAGGAAAACAAGATGCTCCAATGGGCAGGAGGTAATGGCAATAGAAGAGAAGAGCAGAGTGACCTTGCAAACAGAAAAACTGAACACCAAAAGAACATGCATTAAACGTATTTTGGTTGTGTGTTTGTTTTTCTATTTCTGAAGATATGGTACAGTGACTGAAAAACAAGTTGGTGATGTATACAGCAACAGTCAAAAGTTTGGACACACCTACTCATTCCAGGGTGTTTCTTCATTTTTGACAATTTTCTACATTGTAGAATAATAGTGAAGACATCAAAACAATGCAATAACACATATGGAATCATGTAGTAACCAAAAAAGTGTTAAACAAATCAAAATATATTTTATATTTGAGAATCTTCAAAGTAGCCACCCTTTGCCTTGATGACATCATTGTACACTCCTGGCATTCTCTCAACCAGCTTCATGCGGTAGTAATCTGGAATGCATTTCAATTAACAGGTGTGCCTTGTTAAAAGTTAATTTGTGGATTTTTTTTCACGTTTGAGCCAATCAGTTGTGTTGTGACAAGGTATGGGTGGTATACAGAAGATAGCCCTGTTTGGACCAAGTCCATATTATGGCAAGAACAGCTCAAATAAGCAAAGAGAAATGACAGTCCATCATTACTTTAAGACATTACTTTAAGTTGTGTCCAAACTTTTGACTGGTACTGTACATATATCAAAAGTTTAAGCTATGCAAGATCCTCTCACTGCTCTCCTTCACGTTTACTTCTACATACTACGCACGTACGCTGACACACACACACACACACACACACACACGCCTTAACACCTCAGGCAAGAGGTAAAGGTGAGTTCGAAGGTTGAATGAGGGATAAAGTACTGCTCGAACTTACTCAACCTGGTCAGACTGCATTAGTATCAGTGGAGCATGTACAGTATAAACAAACAGATGGTTGTAGCCTACAGTAAACTGCTCTTATTGGCTTTATTGTACACTCCTGGAAAAAAAGGGTTCTTCGGCAGTCCCCATAGGAGAACCCTTTTTGGTTCCAGGTAAAAACCCTTTTGGGTTCCAGGTAAAACCCCTTTTGTGTTCCATGTAGAACCCTCCTTTAGAAAGGGTTCTATCTAGAACCAAAGGGGTTCGACCTGCAACCAAAAATGGTTATCCTATGGGGACAGCCAAATAACCTTTCAGGATTCTAGATAGTACACTCTTATAAAAAAAGGTGCTAAGTGTTTTGTTTTGTGACCCAGTCTGTCTGAATGTTGTTTACATGGATGGATCTTCTTTTGTACTTCTCCTATGCAGGTTTAGTCTTAGTCCAGCTAAAGGGTTTGTAATAAGTTTAGTCTTTGTCCAGCTAAAGGGTTTGTAATAAGTTTAGTCTTAGTCCAGCTAAAGGGTTTTGTATTAAGTTTAGTCTTAGTCCAGCTAAAGGGTTTGTATTAAGTTTAGTCTTAGTCCAGCTAAAGGGTTTGTATTAAGTTTAGTCTTAGTCCAGCTAAAGGGTTTGTATTAAGTTTTGTCTTAGTCCAGCTAAAGGGTTTGTAACAAGATTAGTCTCAGTCCAGCTAAAGGGTTTGTATTAAGTTTAGTCTTAGTCCAGCTAAAGGGTTTGTAATAAGTTTAGTCTTAGTCCAGCTGAAGGGTTTGTATTAAGTTTAGTCTTAGTCCAGCTAAAGGGTTTGTATTTAGAAAAAAAAGAACTGTATAAAGAAAACAGTTTTTGCTGGGAAAAATGCAGGTTTGTCCTCATTGATTTCTATTTGAAAGCCCACTTCTTACATGCATCTAATGCCACTCTATCCCTCTGCACTCGTCTCCCATTCGCTGTACTGTACCTTCCACCGCGCTCTTCTAACTATCTTTTCCCTTGGTACATTTCTGCCCCTCTCTCTCTCTTGCACCACATCAACACCCCTGTAAACACCAAGGCAGGCAGCTTTTGAGAAGCCTGTCCTTTGACCTTTTCAGCTTGTGATGTGTCAGAGTTCATATAGCTGCAGTTTCTCACAGACGGTGTCTAATGTGGTCACCAGAGCCATGCCCCCCTTCTCACTACTTCTCCAGCACCCCACCCCTCTCTCTCTCTCCCTCATGTGCACTTCGTAAAGGTCACCCTCTACCCCACCTCACCCGCCCTCCGCTCAAATCCCAGTGGTCTGCTTAACCTTAACCTATGCTGGGGTTTTATTACACTGTAAAAACAACAGTGACTCACACCCTTCCCAAATGGCACCCTACTGCAGTAATCTGGTCAAAAGTAGTGCACTACAAAGGGAAAAGGGTGCAAATGGAAGTAGATTAAAGTTCACACCTGTTGTACTTGGCACATGTGACTAATAACATTTGATTTGAGACGCAGTCCTGGTCTCGGGGCAGAGTGGACCTGGGAGCTGTGCCACCTAGGGTAGAGGAGACCATGACTCAGAATCTAGCTACAGTATGGAACAACAGGAGGCTGCAGTAGTACACAGTGGTACACAGCTGGGGCAGTCACAATGGAATGGATGTGTGCTACTGTATCGTGCCAAGTGGTGCTTGCTGCTGCCTGGGACTCTAACATCCAGCTGTCCTTCTTGCATGAGCTGATTTGAAGTGGAGACTATGCTACTGCTAAAATAATTCTAGATATACTGTAGCTATGTCTATTGAAGCATAATGGAAATAACAGAAAACATTGTTGCCACGGCGTTTCCGAGCTTTTTTCCCAATTTGCTTTGACCTTGCAGACTCACTGGGTTGTGACACATTTCATAAGAGCCCCACAAATACTACAAGGACGTGCCTTCTGCGGCTGCATGTGACACTCTGACATTCATAACAAGATATCCCTGCTTTGATTGCATTTCAGTTGAATGACGTTGCCACTGTGAGTTAGCGCGGGGTTCCCCGAAAGGCGGAGGGCTTTCCGCCTCATATGACCTGCTAATAGTGTAATGGACAACACATTGTCCTTTCACTGGGAAACCTTTTAGCTGTGACCTGAGGGACTCCAAATGTCACACTGTTGCTAGGCTTGTGGCAGAGGAGCAATCCACTGGAGAGCAGAGCAAAGCAGAGTGAACATCCAGCCACAGCCAAGTGGGACGAGAGAAACAAAGGTGTGGGATCATGGATGGGGCTGGCAGTGGTGCTGGGACTGAGGCTGGCAGTGGTGCTGGGACTGAGGCTGGCAGTGGTGCTGGGACTGAGGCTGGCAGTGGTGCTGGGACTGAGGCTGGCAGTGGTGCTGGGACTAAAGGCTGGCAGTGGTGCTGGGACTAAAGGCTGGCAGTGGTGCTGGGACTGAGGCTGGCAGTGGTGCTGGGACTAAAGGCTGGCAGTGGTGCTGGGACTAAAGGCTGGCAGTGGTGCTGGGACTAAAGGCTGGCAGTGGTGCTGGGACTAAAGGCTGGCAGTGGTGCTGGGACTAAAGGCTGGCAGTGGTGCTGGGACTGAGGCTGGCAGTGGTGCTGGGACTAAAGGCTGGCAGTGGTGCTGGGACTGAGGCTGGCAGTGGTGCTGGGACTGAGGCTGGCAGTGGTGCTGAGACTGAGGCTGGCAGTGGTGCTGGGACTAAAGGCTGGCAGTGGTGCTGGGACTGAGCCTGGCAGTGGTGCTGGGACTGAGGCTGGCAGTGGTGCTGGGACTAAGGTGGGGGCTGGCAGTGGTGCTGGGACTAAAGGCTGGCAGTGGTGCTGGGACTAAAGGCTGGCAGTGGTGCTGGGACTAAAGGCTGGCAGTGGTGCTGGGATTGAGGCTGGCAGTGGTGCAGGGACTGAGGCTGGCAGTGGTGCTGAGACTGAGGCTGGCAGTGGTACTGGGACTGAGGCTGGCAGTGGTGCTGGGATTGAGGCTGGGTGTGAGGCTGGGGCTGGCAGTGGTGCTGGGTGTGAGGCTGGGGCTGGCAGTGGTGCTGGGTATGGGACTAAGGTGGGGGCTGGCAGTGGTGCTTGGACTGAGGCTGGGGCTGGCAATGGTGCAGAGGCTGAGGCTTGGACTGAGGCTTGGACTGAGGCTTGGACTGAGGCTGGGACTGAGGCTTGGACTGAGGCTGGGTCTGAGCCTGGGTATGGCAGTGGTGCTGGGAATGATGCTAAGGCTGGCAATGGTGCTGAGGCTCGGACTGAGGCTCGGTATGGCAGTGGTGCTGGGTCTGAGGCTGGTTATGGCAGTGAAGTAGGGGCTGGGACTGAGAATGGGAATGGCTGTGGTGCTGGTGCTGGGTATTGGAATGAGGCTGGGTATGGCAGAGGTGCTTGCCCTGGGGTTTGGATTGAGGCTGGGTATGGCAGTGGTGCTGGGTATGGCAGTGTGCTTGCCCTGGGGTTTGGATTGAGGCTGGGTATGGCACAGGTGCTGGGTATGGCAGTGGTGCTGGGTTTGGATTGTCTGGGTATGGCAGAGGTGCTGGGGTTTGGATTGAGGCTGGGTATGGCAGAGGCGCTGGGGTTTGGATTGAGGCTGGGTATGGCAGAGGTGCTGGGGGTGGTGCTGGTGTTGCAGCTGAGCTGTGGTGGTGGAGGTTCTTTTGGATCATCAGACACCTCCACGCCCTCCCAGGCAAAACAAAGGACTTGACCTGATTATTCTCTGAGACATTTCCTGGCACTGTACATAGTCCAGTTCCTCCTATTACGATGCTGGAATGATTATGGTCGTCCCTCAGTCTCACTGGGATAATCTAGATAAGCTGAAAGGGCAATGAGGCATGGCAGTTACTCCCCCAGGAGAGAGGCTTTCCTAAATAACACCTCAGATCACCATTACCATGTTGGTGTTTCCCTTTGTACTGTCCACCATGTCCACACAGCCCATGCGAATACAGGGATCATATCATATGACATCCTGAAATAACTGTTCTGAATATAAATCCCTCTACTCTTTCTTCCTCCTCTTCTTCCTCCTCCCCCTTCTTCTCTTCCTCCTCCACCCCAGCCCGGACTGCATTGTCCCATTAGGCTCTGTAAAACTCACCCAGAGAGTAGTTCTTGCAGTTTGTGCAGCAGCCCTGTCCTGTCACCAGTCTATATTGACTAGATAAAAGGCTCCTATTGACTTTGCCACTGCACTGAACAGGCATGAGAAGGCAGGAGAGAAGTCCTCAGAGACAGGCTCCATGGAGGCCAGGACACTGTGAACAAAACCAGTACCATATCAAACCCATCCTGCATACACAGGTAAAGTGTAACACATACGGTACACTAATCTTTAACAAACCACACTTTCAATTTCTGTATTAGCCATTAATGCATTTGCAAGGCTATTCTCTCTGACATCCATTCATTCATTCATTCGTTATCTTCGTGGATACGTCACCTCTCTTATCTCGTCATTTGCGTTTATGGGCATTTTATTTTTGCATGTCCACATGTTTTTCATAATGTACGCTGCACAATAACACAATGGCAACGTTTCATTATTCAACGCAGACAGCCACAATAATGAAACAAACTACCAATAAAGGCCACGATGGGGATAACATATCCAATTTCTATCCTATTCATGTACAGAGCACATCCACTCAATCCATGTTGTGCGAGGCACAGGGTCTGGTGACGCGATGGATAATTGGGGAAGAATGTGAGGCTGTAGAAAGTACCTCATGAGGACCATGAATCGTTGTAATACCATATGTTACACTGAGTATTTACTCTCTCTGTTCTCTCTTGCACTCTCTGTCCCCCCCATATATTTAACGGCACATGAGATCAGTTCATCTTTCTAACCCCAACAGAAGGGGACTCTCTCCCTCACCTCTGCAACAGAAGGGGACCCCAGTACCACAGACTTTCACTGCATATACACTGTACAGTTGCAACAGAAGGGGACTACACTGTACAGTACCACAGACTGACTTCACACTACTGTACAGTACCACAGACTGACTTCACTGGTGTAACTTTGAGAAAGGTGGGACCCCTGTGCAACAGGGGACTACACTGTACAGTACCACAGAGATCTTTGAGAAAGGTGGGACCCTGTGCAACAGAAGGGGACTACACTGTACAGTACCACAGACTGACTTCACTGGTGTAACTTTGAGAAAGGTGGGACCCTGTGCAACAGAAGGGGACTACACTGTACAGTACCACAGACTGACTTCACTGGTGTAACTTTGAGAAAGGTGGGACCCTGTGCAACAGAAGGGGACTACACTGTACAGTACCACAGACTGACTTCACTGGTGTAACTTTGAGAAAGGTGGGACCCTGTGCAACAGAAGGGGACTACACTGTACAGTACCACAGACTGACTTCACTGGTGTAACTTTGAGAAAGGTGGGACCCTGTGCAACAGAAGGGGACTACACTGTACAGTACCACAGACTGACTTCACTGGTGTAACTTTGAGAAAGGTGGGACCCTGTGCAACAGAAAAGGGGACTACACTGTACAGTACCACAGACTGACTTCACTGGTGTAACTTTGAGAAAGGTGGGACCCTGTGCAACAGAAGGGGACTACACTGTACAGTACCACAGACTGACTTCACTGGTGTAACTTTGAGAAAGGTGGGACCCTGTGCAACAGAAGGGGACTACACTGTACAGTACCACAGACTGACTTCACTGGTGTAACTTTGAGAAAGGTGGGACCCTGTGCAACAGAAGGGGACTACACTGTACAGTACCACAGACTGACTTCACTGGTGTAACAGTGACTTCACTGGTGTAACTTTGAGAAAGGTGGGACCCTGTGAAGGGGACCACAGACAGTGACTTCACTGGTGTAACTTTGAGTAAAGGTGTGTAACTTTGAGAAAAACCCTGTGCAACAGAAGGGGACTACACTGTACAGTACCACAGACTGACTTCACTGGTGTAACTTTGAGAAAGGTGGGACCCTGTGCAACAGAAGGGGACTACACTGTACAGTACCACAGACTGACTTCACTGGTGTAACTTTGAGAAAGGTGGGACCCTGTGCAACAGAAGGGGACTACACTGTACAGTACCACAGACTGACTTCACTGGTGTAACTTTGAGGAAGGTGGGAACCTGGAAGAAAAAACACTGGTGTTTTAAAAGTGCAAGGTTGCACTTATATAGTAAGTGTGATATGAACACGGGTTCTGTTTGTTTATCAAATGTTGAACTCTGACCCCACGCGCACACACACACACACACACACACACACACACACACACACACACACACACACACACACACACACACACACACACACACACACACACACACACACACACACACACACACACACACACAGTTCTTGTCTTCACCGGCCTGGGTTATCAGACTCTTTTCTGTGTTTAATCATTGATATGTTCCAGACTGTGCACAGAAGCAGCCACCAGTGTGGGGTAAAACCATACTCTATTCATTTTAATAAGACTACAGTCAATATTTAATTTTCTCCTTCAACTATAATTTGGAGATGTTATATGAGGATCCTCCAGCGCAAGCTGAGAGAGAGAGTGAGAGAGATGTCGTGCAGAGTGAGCAGCAGCGAGCCACGCTGGAGAGGAGAAGAGCCGCCGAGGGCAATGACAAAGTAATTGGATCAATAGAACCACAGGTCCACACTCTGACGGTCCACATTACACTAGCACTGCGCTAGATAGAGATAGATGGAGAGGGATGAGAAGAAGAACAGAGAGCCTAGGACAGAGGGGAAGACTGGGCACAGAAATGAGACAATACTTTCTTATCCATTAGGTTATTTATTTATTTTAAATTTAAATGGGAACTGAGAGAGAGAGAGAGAGAGAGAGAGAGAGAGAGAGAGAGAGAGAGAGAGAGACAGAGAGAGAGAGAGAGCGAGAGATACGTGTGATTAAGACGGTGAGAACCACAGATCCTACTGAGACGGAAAGAGATGGAGAGGGAAAGGAAGGGCCTGATGTTTGACACCCGGCAGCCCGACCGACCGACCAACAGACATGGCTTTAGACTTGCTCAATCAGCTTGGCAGCCTGATCCTGTCAAACAACAGATTATAAAACACAACACCACTAAAGCAGCAATATTCATTTTGACAAAGGGCCCGGTCTGTTCTGGATCATAATCATCGTCATTATCATCTTGTCTTAATCTGCTAAAGACATTTGGCCCATTCCCCAGAGGGAGCGCAGCCTTGACCTAGATTTGTTTTGTTTTTTAACATTCTGGGATTAAGCGGGTCGGGAATAATGGCAATATGATGTGTGTGTGTGTTGCATCTGATGAGATGTTCTTATTTCCCTATTTCCATCTCACTCCTTCCCTTCTCAGTCCCCCCCCCCCCCAGGCCTCATCCTGCTTTAAGTTACACTACATTTAACAGGCAGATTCTCAAACGCCATTGAAACAGAGGGCTTGACCGTTACACTACATTTAACAGGCAGATTCTCAAACGCCATTGAAACAGAGGGCTTGACCGTTACACTACATTTAACAGGCAGATTCTCAAACGCCATTGAAACAGAGGGCTTGACCGTTACACTACATTTAACAGGCAGATTCTCAAACGCCATTGAAACAGAGGGCTTGACCGTTACACTACATTTAACAGGCAGATTCTCAAAC